>NC_090439.1:411098852-411379361 GCF_031143425.1 Pleurodeles waltl | reverse complement strand
CTTTGCAAACCTCAAAATTTGGCTAAAAAAAACACATGTTCCTCACATTTCTGTGGCAGAAAGTTCTGGAATCTGAGAGGAGCCACAAATTTCCTTCCACCCCAGCGATCCCCCACGTCTCCCGATAAAAATGCTACCTCACTTGTGTGGGTAGGTCTAGCGCACGCGACAGGAAAACGCCCCAAAGCGCAACGTGGACACAGCCAAATTTTTGAGAGGAAAACAGAGGTGTTTTTTTGCAAAGTGCCTACCTGTAGATTTTGGCCTGTAGCTCAGCCGCCACCTAGGGAAACCTACCAAACCTGTGCATTTCTGAAAACTAGAGGACCTAGGGGAATCCAAGATGGGGAGACTTGTGTGGCTCGGACCAGGTTCTGTTACCCAGAATCCTTTGCAAACCTCAAAATTTGGCTAAAAAAACACATGTTTCCTCACATTTCTGTGGCAGAAAGTTCTCGAATCTGAGAGGAGCCACAAATTTCCTTCCACCCAGCGTTTCCCCCACGTCTCCCGATAAAAATGAAACCTCACTTGTGTGGGTAGGCCTAGCGCCTGCGACAGGAAACGCCCCAAAGCGCAACTTGGACACAGCCAAATTTTTCAAGGAAAACAGAGGTGTTTTTTGCAAAGTGCCTACCTGTAGATTTTGGCCTGTAGCTCAGCCGCCACCTTGGGAAACCTACCAAACCTGTGCATTTCTGAAAACTAGAGACCTAGGGGAATCCAAGATGGGGTGACTTGTGTGGCTCGGACCAGGTTCTGTTACCCAGAATCCTTTGCAAACCTCAAAATTTTGCCAAAAAAAACACATGTTCCTCACATTTCTGTGGCAGAAAGTTCTGGGAATCTGAGAGGAGCCACAAATTTCCTTCCACCCAGCGTTCCCCCACGTCTCCCGATGAAAATGTTACCTCACTTGTGTGGGTAGGCCTAGCGCACGCGACAGGAAACGCCCCAAAGCATCAACGTGGACACAGCAAATTTTGAAGAAAAACAGAGGTGTTTTTGGAAAGTGCCTACCTGTAGATTTTGGCCTGTAGCTCAGCCCGCCACCTAGGGAAACCTACCAAACCTGTGCATTTCCTGAAAACTAGAGGCCTAGGGGAATCCAAGATGGGGTGACTTGTGTGGCTCGGACCAGGTTCTGTTACCCAGAATCCTTTGCAAACCTCAAAAATTTGGCTAAAAAAACACATGTTCCTCACATTTCTGTGGCAGAAAGTTCTGGAATCTGAGAGGAGCCACAAATTTCCTTCCACCCAGCGTTCCCCCACGTCTCCCGATAAAAATGCTACCTCACTTGTGTTGGTAGGCCGTAGAGCACCGCGACAGGAAACGCCCCCAAAGCGCAACGTGGACACAGCCAAATTTTTGAAGGAAAACAGAGGTGTTTTTTTTGCAAAGTGCCTACCAGTAGATTTTGGCCTGTAGCTCAGCCGCCACCTAGGGAAACCTACCAAACCTGTGCATTTCTGAAAACTAGAGACCTAGGGGAATCCAAGATGGGGAGACTTGTGTGGCTCGGACCAGGTTCTGTTACCCAGAATCCTTTGCAAACCTCAAAATTTCGCTAAAAAAACACATGTTCCTCACATTTCTGTGGCAGAAAGTTCTGGAATCTGAGAGGAGCCACAATTTCCTTCCACCCAGCGTTCCCCCACGTCTCCCGATAAAAATGAAACCTCACTTGTGTGGTAGGCCTAGCGCACGCGACAGGAAACGCGACAAAGCTCAACGTGGACACAGCCAAATTTTTGAAGGAAAACAGAGGTGTTTTTTGGAAAGTGCCTACCTGTAGATTTTGGCCTGTAGCTCAGCCGCCACCTAGGGAAACCTACCAAACCTGTGCATTTCTGAAAACTAGAGGCCTAGGGGAATCCAAGATGGGGTGACTTGTGTGGCTCGGACCAGGTTCTGTTACCCAGAATCCTTTGCAAACCTCAAAATTTGGCTAAAAAAACACATGTTCCTCACATTTCTGTGGCAGAAAGTTCTGGAATCTGAGAGGAGCCACAAATTTCCTTCCACCCAGCGTTCCCCCCACGTCTCCCGATAAAAATGCTACCTCACTTGTGTGGGTAGGCCTAGCGCACGCGACAGGAAACGCCCCAAAGCGCAACGTGGACACAGCCAAATTTTTGAAGGAAAACAGAGGTGTTTTTTTGCAAAGTGCCTACCTGTAGATTTTGGCCTGTAGCTCAGCCGCCACCTAGGGAAACCTACCAAACTGTGCATTTCTGAAACTAGAGACCTAGGGGAATCCAAGATGGGGAGACTTGTGTGGCTCGGACCAGGTTCTGTTACCCAGAATCCTTTGCAAACCTCAAAATTTGGCTAAAAAAACACATGTTCCTCACATTTCTGTGGCAGAAAGTTCTGGAATCTGAGAGGAGCCACAAATTTCCTTCCACCCAGCGTTCCCCCACGTCTCCCGATAAAAATGAAACCTCACTTGTGTGGGTAGGCCTAGCGCCTGCGACAGGAAACGCCCCAAAGCGCAACTTGGACACAGCCAAATTTTTCAAGGAAAACAGAGGTGTTTTTTGCAAAGTGCCTACCTGTAGATTTTGGCCTGTAGCTCAGCCGCCACCTTGGGAAACCTACCAAACCTGTGCATTTCTGAAAACTAGAGACCTAGGGGAATCCAAGATGGGGTGACTTGTGTGGCTCGGACCAGGTTCTGTTACCCAGAATCCTTTGCAAACCTCAAAATTTGGCCAAAAAAACACATGTTCCTCACATTCTGTGGCAGAAAGTTCTGGAATCTGAGAGGAGCCACAAATTTCCTTCCACCCAGCGTTCCCCCACGTCTCCCCGATAAAAATGATACCTCACTTGTGTGGGTAGGCCTAGCGCCTGCGACAGGAAACGCCCCAAAGCGCAACTTGGACACAGCCAAATTTTTCAAGAAAACAGAGGTGTTTTTTGCAAAGTGCCTACCTGTAGATTTTGGCCTGTAGCTCAGCCGCCACCCTAGGGAAACCTACCAAACCTGTGCATTTCTGAAAACTAGAGACCTAGGGGAATCCAAGATGGGGTGACTTGTGTGGCTCGGACCAGGTTCTGTTACCCAGAATCCTTTGCAAACCTCAACATGTGGCTAAACAAACACATGTTCCTCACATTTCTGTGGCAGAAAGTTCTGGAATCTGAGAGGAGCCACAAATTTCCTTCGCCCAGCGTTCCCCCACGTCTCCCGATAAAAATGATACCTCACTTGTGTGGGTAGGCCTAGCGCCCGCGACAGGAAACGCCCCAAAGCGCAACGTGGACACAGCCAAATTTTTGAAGGAAAACAGAGGTGCTTTTTGCAAAGTGCCTAGCTGTAGATTTTGGCCTGTAGCTCAGCCGCCACCTAGGGAAACCTACCAAACCTGTGCATTTCTCAAAACTAGAGACCTAGGGGAATCCTAGATGGGGTGACTTGTGTGGCTCGGACCAGGTTCTGTTACCCAGTATCCTTTGCAAACCTCAAAATTTGCCAAAAAAACACATGTTCCTCACAATTTCTGTGGCAGAAAGTTCTGGAATCTGAGAGGAGCCACAAATTTCCTTCCACCCAGCGTTCCCCCACGTCTCCGATGAAAATGTTACCTCACTTGTGTGGGTAGGCCTAGCGCCCGCGACAGGAAACGCCCCACAAGCGCAACGTGGACACAGCCAAATTTTGAAGGAAACAGAGGTGTTTTTTGCAAAGTGCCTACCTGTAGATTTTGGCCTGTAGCTCAGCCGCCACCTAGGGAAACCTACCAAACCTGTGCATTTCTGAAAACTAGAGGACCTAGGGGAATCCAAGATGGTGTGACTTGTGTGGCTCGGACCAGGTTCTGTTACCCAGAATCCTTTGCAAACCTCAACATGTGGCTAAACAAACACATGTTCCTCACATTTCTGTGGCAGAAAGTTCTGGAATCTGAGAGGAGCCACAAATTTCCTTCGCCCAGCGTTCCCCCCACGTCTCCCGATAAAAATGATACCTCACTTGTGTGGGTATGCCTAGCGCCCGCGACAGGAAACGCCCCAAAGCGCAACGTGGACACAGCCAAATTTTTTAAGGAAAACAGAGGTGTTTTTTGCAAAGTGCCTAGCTGTAGATTTTGGCCTGTAGCTCAGCCGCCACCTAGGGAAACCTACCAAACCTGTGCCTTACTCAAACCAAGAGACCTAGGGGAATCCTAGATGGGGTGACTTGTGTGGCTCGGACCAGGTTCTGTTACCCCAAAATCCTTTGCAAACCTCAAAATTTGGCTAAAAAAACACATGTTCCTCACATTTCTGTGGCAGAAAGTTCTGGAATCTGAGAGGAGCCACAAATTTCCTTCCACCCAGCGTTCCCCAACGTCTCCCGATAAAAATGATACCTCACTTCTGTGGGTAGGCCTAGCGCACGCGACAGGAAACGCCCCAAAGCTCAACGTGGACTCAGCCAAATTTTTGAAGGAAAATAGAGGTGTTTTTTGGAAAGTGCCTACCTGTAGATTTTGGCCTGTAGCTCAGCCGCCACCTAGGGAAACCTACCAAACCTGTGCATTTCTGAAAACTAGAGGCCTAGGGGAATCCAAGATGGGGTGACTTGTGTGGCTCGGACCAGGTTCTGTTACCCAGATCCTTTGCAAACCTCAAAATTTGGCTAAAAAAAACACATGTTCCTCACATTTCTGTGGCAGAAAGTTCTGGAATCTGAGAGGAGCCACAAATTTCCTTCCACCCAGCGTTCCCCCACGTCTCCCGATAAAAATGCTACCTCACTTGTGTGGGTAGGCCTAGCGCACGCGACAGGAAACACCCCAAAGCGCAACGTGGACACAGCCAAATTTTTGAAGAAAACAGAGGTGTTTTTTTGCAAAGTGCCTACCTGTAGATTTTGGCCTGTAGCTCAGCCGCCACCTAGGGAAACCTACCAAACCTGTGCATTTCTGAAAACTAGAGACCTAGGGGAATCCAAGATGGGGGAGACCTTGTGTGGCTCGGACCAGGTTCTGTTACCCAGAATCCTTTGCAAACCTCAAAATTTGGCTAAAAAAACACATGTTCCTCACATTTCTGTGGCAGAAAGTTCTGGAATCTGAGAGGAGCCACAAATTTCCTTCCACCCAGCGTTCCCCCCATGTCTCCCGATAAAAATGAAACCTCACTTGTGTGGGTAGGCCTAGCGCCTGCGACAGGAAACGCCCCAAAGCGCAACTTGGACACCAGCCAAATTTTTCAAGGAAAACAGAGGTGTTTTTTGCAAAGTGCCTACCTGTAGATTTTGGCCTGTAGCTCAGCCGCCACCTTGGGAAACCTACCAAACCTTTGCATTTCTGAAAACTAGAGACCTAGGGGAATCCAAGATGGGGTGACTTGTGTGGCTCGGACCAGGTTCTGTTACCCAGAATCCTTTGCAAACCTCAAAATTTTGCCAAAAAAACACATGTTCCTCACATTTCTGTGGCAGAAAGTTCTGGAATCTGAGAGGAGCCACAAATTTCCTTCCCACCCAGCGTTCCCCCACGTCTCCCGATGAAAATGTTACCTCACTTGTGTGGGTAGGCCTAGCGCACGCGACAGGAAACGCCCCAAAGCTCAACGTGGACACAGCCAAATTTTTGAAGGAAAACAGAGGTGTTTTTTGGAAAGTGCCTACCTGTAGATTTTTGGCCTGTAGCTCAGCCGCCACCTAGGGAAACCTACCAAACCTGTGCATTTCTGAAAACTAAAGGCCTAGGGGAATCCAAGATGGGGTGACTTGTGTGGCTCGGACCAGGTTCTGTTACCCAGAATCCTTTGCAAACCTCAAAATTTGGCTAAAAAACACATGTTCCTCACATTTCTGTGGCAGAAAGTTCTGGAATCTGAGAGGAGCCACAAATTTTCCTTCCACCCAGCGTTCCCCCACGTCTCCCGATAAAATGCTACCTCACTTGTGTGGGTAGGCCTAGAGCACGCGACAGGAAACGCCCCAAAGCGCAACGTGGACACAGCCAAATTTTTGAAGGAAAACAGAGGTGTTTTTTTGCAAAGTGCCTACCTGTAGATTTTGGCCTGTAGCTCAGCCGCCACCTAGGGAAACCTACCAAACCTGTGCATTTCTGAAAACTAGAGACCTAGGGGAATCCAAGATGGGGAGACTTGTGTGGCTCGGGACCAGGTTCTGTTACCCAGAATCCTTTGCAAACCTCAAAATTTGGCTAAAAAAACACATGTTCCTCACATTTCTGTGGCAGAAAGTTCTGGAATCTGAGAGGAGCCACAAATTTCCTTCCACCCAGCGTTCCCCCACGTCTCCCGATAAAAATGAAACCTCACTTGTGTGGGTAGGCCTAGCGCACGCGACAGGAAACGCCCCAAAGCTCAACGTGGACCACAGACCAAATTTTTGAAGGAAAACAGAGGTGTTTTTTGGAAAGTGCCTACCTGTAGATTTTGGCCTGTAGCTCAGCCGCCACCTAGGGAAACCTACCAAACCTGTGCATTTCTGAAAACTAGAGGCCTAGGGGAATCCAAGATGGGGTGACTTGTGTGGCTCGGACCAGGTTCTGTTACCCAGAATCCTTTGCAAACCTCAAAATTTGGCTAAAAAAACACATGTTCCTCACATTTCTGTGGCAGAAAGTTCTGGAATCTGAGAGGAGCCACAAATTTCCTTCCACCCAGCGTTCCCCCACGCTCCCGATAAAAATGCTACCTCACTTGTGTGGGTAGGCCTAGCGCACGCGACAGGAAACGCCCCAAAGCGCAACGTGGACACAGCCCAAATTTTTGAAGGAAAACAGAGGTGTTTTTTTGCAAAGTGCCTACCTGTAGATTTTGGCCTGTAGCTCAGCTGCCACCTAGGGAAACCTACCAAACCTGTGCATTTCTGAAAACTAGAGACCTAGGGGAATCCAAGATGGGGAGACTTGTGTGGCTCGGACCAGGTTCTGTTACCCAGAATCCTTTGCAAACCTCAAAATTGGGCTAAAAAAACACATGTTCCTCACATTTCTGTGGCAGAAAGTTCTGGAATCTGAGAGGAGCCACAAAATTTCCTTCCACCCAGCGTTCCCCCACGTCTCCCGATAAAAATGAAACCTCACTTGTGTGGGTAGGCCTAGCGCCTGCGACAGGAAACGCCCCAAAGCGCAACTTGGACACAGCCAAATTTTTCAAGGAAAACAGAGGTGTTTTTTGCAAAGTGCCTACCTGTAGATTTTGGCTGTAGCTCAGCCGCCACCTTGGGAAACCTACCAAACCTGTGCATTTCTGAAAACTAGAGACCTAGGGGAATCCAAGATGGGGTGACTTGTGTTGCTCGGACCAGGTTCTGTTACCCAGAATCCTTTGCAAACCTCAAAATTTGGCCAAAAAAACACATGTTCCTCACATTTCTGTGGCAGAAAGTTCTGGGAATCTGGGAGGAGCCACAAATTTCCTTCCACCCAGCGTTCCCCCCACGTCTCCCGATAAAATGATACCTCACTTGTGTGGGTAGGCCTAGCGCCTGCGACAGGAAACGCCCCAAAGCGCAACTTGGACACAGCCAAATTTTTCAAAGGAAAACAGAGGTGTTTTTTGCAAAGTGCCTACCTGTAGATTTTGGCCTGTAGCTCAGCCGCCACCTAGGGAAACCTACCAAACCTGTGCATTTCTGAAAACTAGAGACCTAGGGGAATCCAAGATGGGGTGACTTGTGTGGCTCGGACCAGGTTCTGTTACCCAGAATCCTTTGCAAACCTCAAAATTTTGCCAAAAAAAACACATGTTCCTCACATTTCTGTGGCAGAAAGTTCTGGAATCTGAGAGGAGCCACAAATTTCCTTCCACCCAGCGTTCCCCCACGTCTCCCGATGAAAATGTTACCTCACTTGTGTGGGTAGGCCTAGCGCACGCGACAGGAAACGCCCCAAAGCTCAACGTGGACACAGCCAAATTTTTGAAGGACAACAGAGGTGTTTTTTGGAAAGTGCCTACCTGTAGATTTTGGCCTGTAGCTCAGCCGCCACCTAGGGAAACCTACCAAACCTGTGCATTTCTGAAAACTAGAGGCCTAGGGGAATCCAAGATGGGTGACTTGTGTGGCTCGGACCAGGTTCTGTTACCCAGAATCCTTTGCAAACCTCAAATTTTGCTAAAAAAACACATGTTCCTCACATTTCTGTGGCAGAAAGGTCTGGAATCTGAGAGGAGCCACAAATTTCCTTCCACCCAGCGTTCCCCCACGTCTCCCGATGAAAATGTTACCTCACTTGTGTGGGTAGGGCCTAGCGCCCGCGACAGGAAACGCCCCAAAGCGCAACGTGGACACAGCCAAATTTTTGAAGGAAACAGAGGTGTTTTTTGAAAAGTGCCTACCTGTAGATTTTGGCCTGTAGCTCAGCCGCCACCTAGGGAAACCTACCAAACCTGTGCATTTCTGAAAACTAGAGACCTAGGGGAATCCAAGATGGTGTGACTTGTCTGGCTCGGACCAGGTTCTGTTACCCAGAATCCTTTGCAAACCTCAACATGTGGCTAAACAAACACATGTTCCTCACATTTCTGTGGCAGAAAGTTCTGGAATCTGAGAGGAGCCACAAATTTCCTTCGCCCAGCATTCCCCCCACGTCTCCCGATAAAATGATACCTCACTTGTGTGGGTAGGCCTAGCGCCTGCGACAGGAAACGCCCCAAAGCGCAACGTGGACACAGCCAAATTTTTGAAGGAAAACAGAGGTGTTTTTTGCAAAGTGCCTAGCTGTAGATTTTGGCCTGTAGCTCAGCCGCCACCTAGGGGAAACCTACCAAACCTGTGCATTTCTCAAAACTAGAGACCTAGGGGAATCCAAGATGGGGTTACTTGTGTGGCTCGGACCAGGTTCTGTTACCCAGAATCCTTTGCAAACCTCAAAATTTGGCTAAAAAAAACACATGTTCCTCACATTTCTGTGGCAGAAAGTTCTGGAATCTGAGAGGAGCCACAAATTTCCTTCCACCCAGCGTTCCCCCACGTCTCCCGATAAAAATGCTACCTCACTTGTGTGGGTAGGCCTAGCGCACGCGACAGGAAACGCCCCAAAGCGCAACGTGGACACAGCCAAATTTTTGAAGGAAAACAGAGGTGTTTTTTTGCAAAGTGCCTACCTGTAGATTTTGGCCTGTAGCTCAGCCGCCAACCTAGGGAAACCTACCAAACCTGTGCATTTCTGAAAACTAGAGACCTAGGGGAATCCAAGATGGGGAGACTTGTGTGGCTCGGACCAGGTTCTGTTACCCAGAATCCTTTGCAAACCTCAAAATTTGGCTAAAAAAAACACATGTTCCTCACATTTCTGTGGCAGAAAGTTCTGGAATCTGAGAGGAGCCACAAATTTCCTTCCACCCAGCGTTCCCCCACGTCTCCCGATAAAAATGAAACCTCACTTGTGTGGGTAGGCCTAGCGCCTGCGACAGGAAACGCCCCAAAGCGCAACTTGGACACAGCCAAATTTTTCAAGGAAAACAGAGGTGTCTTTTGCAAAGTGCCTACCTGTAGATTTTGGCCTGTAGCTCAGCCGCCACCTTGGGAAACCTACCAAACCTGTGCATTTCTGAAAACTAGAGACCTAGGGGAATCCAAGATGGGGTGACTTGTGTGGCTCGGACCAGGTTCTGTTACCCAGAATCCTTTGCAAACCTCAAAATTTTGGCCAAAAAAACACATGTTCCTCACATTTCTGTGGCAGAAAGTTCTGGAATCTGAGAGGAGCCACAAATTTCCTTCCACCCAGCGTTTCCCCCCACGTCCTCCCGATGAAAATGTTACCTCACTTGTGTGGGTAGGCCTAGCGCACGCGACAGGAAACGCCCCAAAGCTCAACGTGGACACAGCCACATTTTTGAAGGAAAAACAGAGTGTTTTTTGGAAAGTGCCTACCTATAGATTTTGGCCTGTAGCTCAGCCGCCACCTAGGGAAACCTACCAAAACCTGTGCATTTCTGAAAACTAGAGGCCTAGGGGAATCCAAGATGGGGTGACTTGTGTGGCTCGGACCAGGTTCTGTTACCCAGAATCCTTTGCAAACCTCAAAATTTGGCTAAAAAACACATGTTCCTCACATTTCTGTGGCAGAAAGTTCTGGAATCTGAGAGGAGCCACAAATTTCCTTCCACCCAGCGTTCCCCCACGTCTCCCGATAAAAATGCTACCTCACTTGTGTGGGTAGGCCTAGAGCACGCGACAGGAAACGCCCCAAAGCGCAACGTGGACACAGCCAAATTTTTGAAGGAAAACAGAGGTGTTTTTTTGCAAAGTGCCTACCTGTAGATTTTGGCCTGTAGCTCAGCCGGCCACCTAGGGAAACCTACCAAACCTGTGCATTTCTGAAAACTAGAGACCTAGGGGAATCCAAGATGGGGAGACTTGTGTGGCTCGGACCAGGTTCTGTTACCCAGAATCCTTTGCAAACCTCAAAATTTGGCTAAAAAAACACATGTTCCTCACATTTCTGTGGCAGAAAGTTCTGGAATCTGAGAGGAGCCACAAATTTCCTTCCACCCAGCGTTCCCCCACGTCTCCCGATAAAAATGAAACCTCACTTGTGTGGGTAGGCCTAGCGCACGCGACAGGAAACGCCCCAAAGCTCAACGTGGACACAGCCAAATTTTTGAAGGAAAACAGAGGTGTTTTTTGGAAAGTGCCTACCTGTAGATTTTGGCCTGTAGCTCAGCCGCCACCTAGGGAAACCTACCAAACCTGTGCATTTCTGAAAACTAGAGGCCTAGGGGAATCCAAGATGGGGTGACTTGTGTGGCTCGGACCAGGTTCTGTTACCCAGAATCCTTTGCAAACCTCAAAATTTGGCTAAAAAAACACATGTTCCTCACATTTCTCTGGCAGAAAGTTCTGGAATCTGAGAGGAGCCACAAATTTCCTTCCACCCAGCGTTCCCCCACGTCTCCCGATACAAATGCTACCTCACTTGTGTGGGTAGGCCTAGCGCACGCGACAGGAAACGCCCCAAAGCGCAACGTGGACACAGCCAAATTTTTGAAGGAAAACAGAGGTGTTTTTTTGCAAAGTGCCTACCTGTAGATTTTGGCCTGTAGCTCAGCCGCCACCTAGGGAAACCTACCAAACCTGTGCATTTCTGAAAACTAGAGACCTAGGGGAATCCAAGATGGGGAGACTTGTGTGGCTCGGACCAGGTTCTGTTACCCAGAATCCTTTGCAAACCTCAAAATTTGGCTAAAAAAACACATGTTCCTCACATTTCTGTGGCAGAAAGTTCTGGAATCTGAGAGGAGCCACAAATTTCCTTCCACCCAGCGTTCCCCCACGTCTCCCGATAAAAATGAAACCTCACTTGTGTGGGTAGGCCTAGCGCCTGCGACAGGAAACGCCCCAAAGCACAACTTGGACACAGCCAAATTTTTCAAGGAAAACAGAGGTGTTTTTTGCAAAGTGCCTACCTGTAGATTTTGGCCTGTAGCTCAGCCGCCACCTTGGGAAACCTACCAAACCTGTGCATTTCTGAAAACTAGAGACCTAGGGGAATCCAAGATGGGGTGACTTGTGTGGCTCGGACCAGGTTCTGTTACCCAGAATCCTTTGCAAACCTCAAAATTTGGCCAAAAAAACACATGTTCCTCACATTTCTGTGGCAGAAAGTTCTGGAATCTGAGAGGAGCCACAAATTTCCTTCCACCCAGCGTTCCCCCACGTCTCCCGATAAAAATGATACCTCACTTGTGTGGGTAGGCCTAGCGCCCGCGACAGGAAACGCCCCAAAGCGCAACGTGGACACAGCCAAATTTTTGAAGGAAACAGAGGTGTTTTTTGCAAAGTGCCTACCTGTAGATTTTGGCCTGTAGCTCAGCCGCCACCTAGGGAAACCTACCAAACCTGTGCATTTCTGAAAACTAGAGACCTAGGGGAATCCAAGATGGTGTGACTTGTGTGGCTCGGACCAGGTTCTGTTACCCAGAATCCTTTGCAAACCTCAACATGTGGCTAAACAAACACATGTTCCTCACATTTCTGTGGCAGAAAGTTCTGGAATCTGAGAGGAGCCACAAATTTCCTTCGCCCAGCATTCCCCCACGTCTCCCGATAAAAATGATACCTCACTCGTGTGGGTAGGCCTAGCGCCCGCGACAGGAAACGCCCCAAAGCGCAACGTGGACACAGCCAAATTTTTGAAGGAAAACAGAGGTGTTTTTTGCAAGGTGCCTAGCTATAGATTTTGGCCTGTAGCTCAGCCGCCACCTAGGGAAACCTACCAAACCTGTGCATTTCTCAAAACTAGAGACCTAGGGGAATCCAAGATGGGGTGACTTGTGTGGCTCGGACCAGGTTCTGTTACCCAGAATCCTTTGCAAACCTCAAAATTTGGCTAAAAAAACACATGTTCCTCACATTTCTGTGGCAGAAAGTTCTGGAATCTGAGAGGAGCCACAAATTTCCTTCCACCCAGCGTTCCCCCACGTCTCCCGATAAAAATGCTACCTCACTTGTGTGGGTAGGCCTAGCGCACGCGACAGGAAACGCCCCAAAGCGCAACGTGGACACAGCCAAATTTTTGAAGGAAAACAGAGGTGTTTTTTTGCAAAGTGCCTACCTGTAGATTTTGGCCTGTAGCTCAGCCGCCACCTAGGGAAACCTACCAAACCTGTGCATTTCTGAAAACTAGAGACCGAGGGGAATCCAAGATGGGGAGACTTGTGTGGCTCGGACCAGGTTCTGTTACCCAGAATCCTTTGCAAACCTCAAAATTTGGCTAAAAAAACACATGTTCCTCACATTTCTGTGGCAGAAAGTTCTGGAATCTGAGAGGAGCCACAAATTTCCTTCCACCCAGCGTTCCCCCACGTCTCCCGATAAAAATGATACCTCACTTGTGTGGGTAGGCCTAGCGCCCGCGACAGGAAACGCCCCAAAGCGCAACGTGGACACAGCCAAATTTTTGAAGGAAACAGAGGTGTTTTTTGCAAAGTGCCTACCTGTAGATTTTGGCCTGTAGCTCAGCCGCCACCTAGGGAAACCTACCAAACCTGTGCATTTCTGAAAACTAGAGACCTAGGGGAATCCAAGATGGTGTGACTTGTGTGGCTCGGACCAGGTTCTGTTACCCAGAATCCTTTGCAAACCTCAACATGTGGCTAAACAAACACATGTTCCTCACATTTCTGTGGCAGAAAGTTCTGGAATCTGAGAGGAGCCACAAATTTCCTTCGCCCAGCGTTCCCCCACGTCTCCCGATAAAAATGATACCTCACTTGTGTGGGTAGGCCTAGCGCCTGCGACAGGAAACGCCCCAAAGCGCAACTTGGACACAGCCAAATTTTTCAAGGAAAACAGAGGTGTTTTTTGCAAAGTGCCTACCTGTAGATTTTGGCCTGTAGCTCAGCCGCCACCTAGGGAAACCTACCAAACCTGTGCATTTCTGAAAACTAGAGACCTAGGGGAATCCAAGATGGGGTGACTTGTGTGGCTCGGACCAGGTTCTGTTACCCAGAATCCTTTGCAAACCTCAAAATTTTGCCAAAAAAACACATGTTCCTCACATTTCTGTGGCAGAAAGTTCTGGAATCTGAGAGGAGCCACAAATTTCCTTCCACCCAGCGTTCCCCCACGTCTCCCGATGAAAATGTTACCTCACTTGTGTGGGTAGGCCTAGCGCACGCGACAGGAAACGCCCCAAAGCTCAACGTGGACACAGCCAAATTTTTGAAGGACAACAGAGGTGTTTTTTGGAAAGTGCCTACCTGTAGATTTTGGCCTGTAGCTCAGCCGCCACCTAGGGAAACCTACCAAACCTGTGCATTTCTGAAAACTAGAGGCCTAGGGGAATCCAAGATGGGGTGACTTGTGTGGCTCGGACCAGGTTCTGTTACCCAGAATCCTTTGCAAACCTCAAAATTTTGCTAAAAAAACACATGTTCCTCACATTTCTGTGGCAGAAAGTTCTGGAATCTGAGAGGAGCCACAAATTTCCTTCCACCCAGCGTTCCCCCACGTCTCCCGATGAAAATGTTACCTCACTTGTGTGGGTAGGCCTAGCGCCCGCGACAGGGAACGCCCCAAAGCGCAACGTGGACACAGCCAAATTTTTGAAGGAAACAGAGGTGTTTTTTGCAAAGTGCCTACCTGTAGATTTTGGCCTGTAGCTCAGCCGCCACCTAGGGAAACCTACCAAACCTGTGCATTTCTGAAAACTAGAGACCTAGGGGAATCCAAGATGGTGTGACTTGTGTGGCTCGGACCAGGTTCTGTTACCCAGAATCCTTTGCAAACCTCAACATGTGGCTAAACAAACACATGTTCCTCACATTTCTGTGGCAGAAAGTTCTGGAATCTGAGAGGAGCCACAAATTTCCTTCGCCCAGCATTCCCCCACGTCTCCCGATAAAAATGATACCTCACTCGTGTGGGTAGGCCTAGCGCCCGCGACAGGAAACGCCCCAAAGCGCAACGTGGACACAGCCAAATTTTTGAAGGAAAACAGAGGTGTTTTTTGCAAGGTGCCTAGCTATAGATTTTGGCCTGTAGCTCAGCCGCCACCTAGGGAAACCTACCAAACCTGTGCATTTCTCAAAACTAGAGACCTAGGGGAATCCAAGATGGGGTGACTTGTGTGGCTCGGACCAGGTTCTGTTACCCAGAATCCTTTGCAAACCTCAAAATTTGGCTAAAAAAACACATGTTCCTCACATTTCTGTGGCAGAAAGTTCTGGAATCTGAGAGGAGCCACAAATTTCCTTCCACCCAGCGTTCCCCCACGTCTCCCGATAAAAATGCTACCTCACTTGTGTGGGTAGGCCTAGCGCACGCGACAGGAAACGCCCCAAAGCGCAACGTGGACACAGCCAAATTTTTGAAGGAAAACAGAGGTGTTTTTTTGCAAAGTGCCTACCTGTAGATTTTGGCCTGTAGCTCAGCCGCCACCTAGGGAAACCTACCAAACCTGTGCATTTCTGAAAACTAGAGACCGAGGGGAATCCAAGATGGGGAGACTTGTGTGGCTCGGACCAGGTTCTGTTACCCAGAATCCTTTGCAAACCTCAAAATTTGGCTAAAAAAACACATGTTCCTCACATTTCTGTGGCAGAAAGTTCTGGAATCTGAGAGGAGCCACAAATTTCCTTCCACCCAGCGTTCCCCCACGTCTCCCGATAAAAATGATACCTCACTTGTGTGGGTAGGCCTAGCGCCCGCGACAGGAAACGCCCCAAAGCGCAACGTGGACACAGCCAAATTTTTGAAGGAAACAGAGGTGTTTTTTGCAAAGTGCCTACCTGTAGATTTTGGCCTGTAGCTCAGCCGCCACCTAGGGAAACCTACCAAACCTGTGCATTTCTGAAAACTAGAGACCTAGGGGAATCCAAGATGGTGTGACTTGTGTGGCTCGGACCAGGTTCTGTTACCCAGAATCCTTTGCAAACCTCAACATGTGGCTAAACAAACACATGTTCCTCACATTTCTGTGGCAGAAAGTTCTGGAATCTGAGAGGAGCCACAAATTTCCTTCGCCCAGCGTTCCCCCACGTCTCCCGATAAAAATGATACCTCACTTGTGTGGGTAGGCCTAGCGCCCGCGACAGGAAACGCCCCAAAGCGCAACGTGGACACAGCCAAATTTTTGAAGGAAAACAGAGGTGTTTTTTGCAAAGTGCCTAGCTGTAGATTTTGGCCTGTAGCTCAGCCGCCACCTAGGGAAACCTACCAAACCTGTGCATTTCTCAAAACTAGAGACCTAGGGGAATCCTAGATGGGGTGACTTGTGTGGCTCGGACCAGGTTCTGTTACCCAAAATCCTTTGCAAACCTCAAAATTTGGCTAAAAAAACACATGTTCCTAACATTTCTGTGGCAGAAAGTTCTGGAATCTGAGAGGAGCCACAAATTTCCTTCCACCCAGCGTTCCCCAACGTCTCCCGATAAAAATGATACCTCACTTCTGTGGGTAGGCCTAGCGCACGCGACAGGAAACGCCCCAAAGCTCAACGTGGACTCAGCCAAATTTTTGAAGGAAAACAGAGGTGTTTTTTGGAAAGTGCCTACCTGTAGATTTTGGCCTGTAGCTCAGCCGCCACCTTGGGAAACCTACCAAACCTGTGCATTTCTGAAAACTAGAGGCCTAGGGGAATCCAAGATGGGGTGACTTGTGTGGTTCGGACCAGGTTCTGTTACCCAGAATCCTTTGCAAACCTCAAAATTTGGCTAAAAAAACACATGTTCCTCACATTTCTGTGGCAGAAAGTTCTGGAATCTGAGAGGAGCCACGAATTTCCTTCCACCCAGCGTTCCCCCACGTCTCCCGATAAAAATGCTACCTCACTTGTGTGGGTAGGCCTAGCGCACGCGACAGGAAACGCCCCAAAGCGCAACGTGGACACAGCCAAATTTTTGAAGGAAAACAGAGGTGTTTTTTTGCAAAGTGCCTACCTGTAGATTTTGGCCTGTAGCTCAGCCGCCACCTAGGGAAACCTACCAAACCTGTGCATTTCTGAAAACTAGAGACCTAGGGGAATCCAAGATGGGGAGACTTGTGTGGCTCGGACCAGGTTCTGTTACCCAGAATCCTTTGCAAACCTCAAAATTTGGCTAAAAAAACACATGTTCCTCACATTTCTGTGGCAGAAAGTTCTGGAATCTGAGAGGAGCCACAAATTTCCTTCCACCCAGCGTTCCCCCACGTCTCCCGATAAAAATGAAACCTCACTTGTGTGGGTAGGCCTAGCGCCTGCGACAGGAAACGCCCCAAAGCGCAACTTGGACACAGCCAAATTTTTCAAGGAAAACAGAGGTGTTTTTTGCAAAGTGCCTACCTGTAGATTTTGGCCTGTAGCTCAGCCGCCACCTTGGGAAACCTACCAAACCTGTGCATTTCTGAAAACTAGAGACCTAGGGGAATCCAAGATGGGGTGACTTGTGTGGCTCGGACCAGGTTCTGTTACCCAGAATCCTTTGCAAACCTCAAAATTTTGCCAAAAAAACACATGTTCCTCACATTTCTGTGGCAGAAAGTTCTGGAATCTGAGAGGAGCCACAAATTTCCTTCCACCCAGCGTTCCCCCACGTCTCCCGATGAAAATGTTACCTCACTTGTGTGGGTAGGCCTAGCGCACGCGACAGGAAACGCCCCAAAGCTCAACGTGGACACAGCCAAATTTTTGAAGGAAAACAGAGGTGTTTTTTGGAAAGTGCCTACCTGTAGATTTTGGCCTGTAGCTCAGCCGCCACCTAGGGAAACCTACCAAACCTGTGCATTTCTGAAAACTAGAGGCCTAGGGGAATCCAAGATGTTGTGACTTGTGTGGCTCGGACCAGGTTCTGTTACCCAGAATCCTTTGCAAACCTCAAAATTTGGCTAAAAAACACATGTTCCTCACATTTCTGTGGCAGAAAGTTCTGGAATCTGAGAGGAGCCACAAATTTCCTTCCACCCAGCGTTCCCCCACGTCTCCCGATAAAAATGCTACCTCACTTGTGTGGGTAGGCCTAGAGCACGCAACAGGAAACGCCCCAAAGCGCAACGTGGACACAGCCAAATTTTTGAAGGAAAACAGAGGTGTTTTTTTGCAAAGTGCCTACCTGTAGATTTTGGCCTGTAGCTCAGCCGCCACCTAGGGAAACCTACCAAACCTGTGCATTTCTGAAAAGTAGAGACCTAGGGGAATCCAAGATGGGGAGACTTGTGTGGCTCGGACCAGGTTCTGTTACCCAGAATCCTTTGCAAACCTCAAAATTTGGCTAAAAAAACACATGTTCCTCACATTTCTGTGGCAGAAAGTTCTGGAATCTGAGAGGAGCCACAAATTTCCTTCCACCCAGCGTTCCCCCACGTCTCCCGATGAAAATGTTACCTCACTTGTGTGGGTAGGCCTAGCGCACGCGACAGGAAACGCCCCAAAGCTCAACGTGGACACAGCCACATTTTTGAAGGAAAACAGAGGTGTTTTTTGGAAAGTGCCTACCTATAGATTTTGGCCTGTAGCTCAGCCGCCACCTAGGGAAACCTACCAAACCTGTGCATTTCTGAAAACTAGAGGCCTAGGGGAATCCAAGATGGGGTGACTTGTGTGGCTCGGACCAGGTTCTGTTACCCAGAATCCTTTGCAAACCTCAAAATTTGGCTAAAAAACACATGTTCCTCACATTTCTGTGGCAGAAAGTTCTGGAATCTGAGAGGAGCCACAAATTTCCTTCCACCCAGCGTTCCCCCACGTCTCCCGATAAAAATGCTACCTCACTTGTGTGGGTAGGCCTAGAGCACGCGACAGGAAACGCCCCAAAGCGCAACGTGGACACAGCCAAATTTTTGAAGGAAAACAGAGGTGTTTTTTTGCAAAGTGCCTACCTGTAGATTTTGGCCTGTAGCTCAGCCGCCACCTAGGGAAACCTACCAAACCTGTGCATTTCTGAAAACTAGAGACCTAGGGGAATCCAAGATGGGGAGACTTGTGTGGCTCGGACCAGGTTCTGTTACCCAGAATCCTTTGCAAACCTCAAAATTTGGCTAAAAAAACACATGTTCCTCACATTTCTGTGGCAGAAAGTTCTGGAATCTGAGAGGAGCCACAAATTTCCTTCCACCCAGCGTTCCCCCACGTCTCCCGATAAAAATGAAACCTCACTTGTGTGGGTAGGCCTAGCGCACGCGACAGGAAACGCCCCAAAGCTCAACGTGGACACAGCCAAATTTTTGAAGGAAAACAGAGGTGTTTTTTGGAAAGTGCCTACCTGTAGATTTTGGCCTGTAGCTCAGCCGCCACCTAGGGAAACCTACCAAACCTGTGCATTTCTGAAAACTAGAGGCCTAGGGGAATCCAAGATGGGGTGACTTGTGTGGCTCGGACCAGGTTCTGTTACCCAGAATCCTTTGCAAACCTCAAAATTTGGCTAAAAAAACACATGTTCCTCACATTTCTCTGGCAGAAAGTTCTGGAATCTGAGAGGAGCCACAAATTTCCTTCCACCCAGCGTTCCCCCACGTCTCCCGATACAAATGCTACCTCACTTGTGTGGGTAGGCCTAGCGCACGCGACAGGAAACGCCCCAAAGCGCAACGTGGACACAGCCAAATTTTTGAAGGAAAACAGAGGTGTTTTTTTGCAAAGTGCCTACCTGTAGATTTTGGCCTGTAGCTCAGCCGCCACCTAGGGAAACCTACCAAACCTGTGCATTTCTGAAAACTAGAGACCTAGGGGAATCCAAGATGGGGAGACTTGTGTGGCTCGGACCAGGTTCTGTTACCCAGAATCCTTTGCAAACCTCAAAATTTGGCTAAAAAAACACATGTTCCTCACATTTCTGTGGCAGAAAGTTCTGGAATCTGAGAGGAGCCACAAATTTCCTTCCACCCAGCGTTCCCCCACGTCTCCCGATAAAAATGAAACCTCACTTGTGTGGGTAGGCCTAGCGCCTGCGACAGGAAACGCCCCAAAGCACAACTTGGACACAGCCAAATTTTTCAAGGAAAACAGAGGTGTTTTTTGCAAAGTGCCTACCTGTAGATTTTGGCCTGTAGCTCAGCCGCCACCTTGGGAAACCTACCAAACCTGTGCATTTCTGAAAACTAGAGACCTAGGGGAATCCAAGATGGGGTGACTTGTGTGGCTCGGACCAGGTTCTGTTACCCAGAATCCTTTGCAAACCTCAAAATTTGGCCAAAAAAACACATGTTCCTCACATTTCTGTGGCAGAAAGTTCTGGAATCTGAGAGGAGCCACAAATTTCCTTCCACCCAGCGTTCCCCCACGTCTCCCGATAAAAATGATACCTCACTTGTGTGGGTAGGCCTAGCGCCCGCGACAGGAAACGCCCCAAAGCGCAACGTGGACACAGCCAAATTTTTGAAGGAAACAGAGGTGTTTTTTGCAAAGTGCCTACCTGTAGATTTTGGCCTGTAGCTCAGCCGCCACCTAGGGAAACCTACCAAACCTGTGCATTTCTGAAAACTAGAGACCTAGGGGAATCCAAGATGGTGTGACTTGTGTGGCTCGGACCAGGTTCTGTTACCCAGAATCCTTTGCAAACCTCAACATGTGGCTAAACAAACACATGTTCCTCACATTTCTGTGGCAGAAAGTTCTGGAATCTGAGAGGAGCCACAAATTTCCTTCGCCCAGCATTCCCCCACGTCTCCCGATAAAAATGATACCTCACTCGTGTGGGTAGGCCTAGCGCCCGCGACAGGAAACGCCCCAAAGCGCAACGTGGACACAGCCAAATTTTTGAAGGAAAACAGAGGTGTTTTTTGCAAGGTGCCTAGCTATAGATTTTGGCCTGTAGCTCAGCCGCCACCTAGGGAAACCTACCAAACCTGTGCATTTCTCAAAACTAGAGACCTAGGGGAATCCAAGATGGGGTGACTTGTGTGGCTCGGACCAGGTTCTGTTACCCAGAATCCTTTGCAAACCTCAAAATTTGGCTAAAAAAACACATGTTCCTCACATTTCTGTGGCAGAAAGTTCTGGAATCTGAGAGGAGCCACAAATTTCCTTCCACCCAGCGTTCCCCCACGTCTCCCGATAAAAATGCTACCTCACTTGTGTGGGTAGGCCTAGCGCACGCGACAGGAAACGCCCCAAAGCGCAACGTGGACACAGCCAAATTTTTGAAGGAAAACAGAGGTGTTTTTTTGCAAAGTGCCTACCTGTAGATTTTGGCCTGTAGCTCAGCCGCCACCTAGGGAAACCTACCAAACCTGTGCATTTCTGAAAACTAGAGACCGAGGGGAATCCAAGATGGGGCAGACTTGTGTGGCTCGGACCAGGTTCTGTTACCCAGAATCCTTTGCAAACCTCAAAATTTGGCTAAAAAAACACATGTTCCTCACATTTCTGTGGCAGAAAGTTCTGGAATCTGAGAGGAGCCACAAATTTCCTTCCACCCAGCGTTCCCCCACGTCTCCCGATAAAAATGATACCTCACTTGTGTGGGTAGGCCTAGCGCCCGCGACAGGAAACGCCCCAAAGCGCAACGTGGACACAGCCAAATTTTTGAAGGAAACAGAGGTGTTTTTTGCAAAGTGCCTACCTGTAGATTTTGGCCTGTAGCTCAGCCGCCACCTAGGGAAACCTACCAAACCTGTGCATTTCTGAAAACTAGAGACCTAGGGGAATCCAAGATGGTGTGACTTGTGTGGCTCGGACCAGGTTCTGTTACCCAGAATCCTTTGCAAACCTCAACATGTGGCTAAACAAACACATGTTCCTCACATTTCTGTGGCAGAAAGTTCTGGAATCTGAGAGGAGCCACAAATTTCCTTCGCCCAGCGTTCCCCCACGTCTCCCGATAAAAATGATACCTCACTTGTGTGGGTAGGCCTAGCGCCTGCGACAGGAAACGCCCCAAAGCGCAACTTGGACACAGCCAAATTTTTCAAGGAAAACAGAGGTGTTTTTTGCAAAGTGCCTACCTGTAGATTTTGGCCTGTAGCTCAGCCGCCACCTAGGGAAACCTACCAAACCTGTGCATTTCTGAAAACTAGAGACCTAGGGGAATCCAAGATGGGGTGACTTGTGTGGCTCGGACCAGGTTCTGTTACCCAGAATCCTTTGCAAACCTCAAAATTTTGCCAAAAAAACACATGTTCCTCACATTTCTGTGGCAGAAAGTTCTGGAATCTGAGAGGAGCCACAAATTTCCTTCCACCCAGCGTTCCCCCACGTCTCCCGATGAAAATGTTACCTCACTTGTGTGGGTAGGCCTAGCGCACGCGACAGGAAACGCCCCAAAGCTCAACGTGGACACAGCCAAATTTTTGAAGGACAACAGAGGTGTTTTTTGGAAAGTGCCTACCTGTAGATTTTGGCCTGTAGCTCAGCCGCCACCTAGGGAAACCTACCAAACCTGTGCATTTCTGAAAACTAGAGGCCTAGGGGAATCCAAGATGGGGTGACTTGTGTGGCTCGGACCAGGTTCTGTTACCCAGAATCCTTTGCAAACCTCAAAATTTTGCTAAAAAAACACATGTTCCTCACATTTCTGTGGCAGAAAGTTCTGGAATCTGAGAGGAGCCACAAATTTCCTTCCACCCAGCGTTCCCCCACGTCTCCCGATGAAAATGTTACCTCACTTGTGTGGGTAGGCCTAGCGCCCGCGACAGGGAACGCCCCAAAGCGCAACGTGGACACAGCCAAATTTTTGAAGGAAACAGAGGTGTTTTTTGCAAAGTGCCTACCTGTAGATTTTGGCCTGTAGCTCAGCCGCCACCTAGGGAAACCTACCAAACCTGTGCATTTCTGAAAACTAGAGACCTAGGGGAATCCAAGATGGTGTGACTTGTGTGGCTCGGACCAGGTTCTGTTACCCAGAATCCTTTGCAAACCTCAACATGTGGCTAAACAAACACATGTTCCTCACATTTCTGTGGCAGAAAGTTCTGGAATCTGAGAGGAGCCACAAATTTCCTTCGCCCAGCATTCCCCCACGTCTCCCGATAAAAATGATACCTCACTCGTGTGGGTAGGCCTAGCGCCCGCGACAGGAAACGCCCCAAAGCGCAACGTGGACACAGCCAAATTTTTGAAGGAAAACAGAGGTGTTTTTTGCAAGGTGCCTAGCTATAGATTTTGGCCTGTAGCTCAGCCGCCACCTAGGGAAACCTACCAAACCTGTGCATTTCTCAAAACTAGAGACCTAGGGGAATCCAAGATGGGGTGACTTGTGTGGCTCGGACCAGGTTCTGTTACCCAGAATCCTTTGCAAACCTCAAAATTTGGCTAAAAAAACACATGTTCCTCACATTTCTGTGGCAGAAAGTTCTGGAATCTGAGAGGAGCCACAAATTTCCTTCCACCCAGCGTTCCCCCACGTCTCCCGATAAAAATGCTACCTCACTTGTGTGGGTAGGCCTAGCGCACGCGACAGGAAACGCCCCAAAGCGCAACGTGGACACAGCCAAATTTTTGAAGGAAAACAGAGGTGTTTTTTTGCAAAGTGCCTACCTGTAGATTTTGGCCTGTAGCTCAGCCGCCACCTAGGGAAACCTACCAAACCTGTGCATTTCTGAAAACTAGAGACCGAGGGGAATCCAAGATGGGGAGACTTGTGTGGCTCGGACCAGGTTCTGTTACCCAGAATCCTTTGCAAACCTCAAAATTTGGCTAAAAAAACACATGTTCCTCACATTTCTGTGGCAGAAAGTTCTGGAATCTGAGAGGAGCCACAAATTTCCTTCCACCCAGCGTTCCCCCACGTCTCCCGATAAAAATGATACCTCACTTGTGTGGGTAGGCCTAGCGCCCGCGACAGGAAACGCCCCAAAGCGCAACGTGGACACAGCCAAATTTTTGAAGGAAACAGAGGTGTTTTTTGCAAAGTGCCTACCTGTAGATTTTGGCCTGTAGCTCAGCCGCCACCTAGGGAAACCTACCAAACCTGTGCATTTCTGAAAACTAGAGACCTAGGGGAATCCAAGATGGTGTGACTTGTGTGGCTCGGACCAGGTTCTGTTACCCAGAATCCTTTGCAAACCTCAACATGTGGCTAAACAAACACATGTTCCTCACATTTCTGTGGCAGAAAGTTCTGGAATCTGAGAGGAGCCACAAATTTCCTTCGCCCAGCGTTCCCCCACGTCTCCCGATAAAAATGATACCTCACTTGTGTGGGTAGGCCTAGCGCCCGCGACAGGAAACGCCCCAAAGCGCAACGTGGACACAGCCAAATTTTTGAAGGAAAACAGAGGTGTTTTTTGCAAAGTGCCTAGCTGTAGATTTTGGCCTGTAGCTCAGCCGCCACCTAGGGAAACCTACCAAACCTGTGCATTTCTCAAAACTAGAGACCTAGGGGAATCCTAGATGGGGTGACTTGTGTGGCTCGGACCAGGTTCTGTTACCCAAAATCCTTTGCAAACCTCAAAATTTGGCTAAAAAAACACATGTTCCTAACATTTCTGTGGCAGAAAGTTCTGGAATCTGAGAGGAGCCACAAATTTCCTTCCACCCAGCGTTCCCCAACGTCTCCCGATAAAAATGATACCTCACTTCTGTGGGTAGGCCTAGCGCACGCGACAGGAAACGCCCCAAAGCTCAACGTGGACTCAGCCAAATTTTTGAAGGAAAACAGAGGTGTTTTTTGGAAAGTGCCTACCTGTAGATTTTGGCCTGTAGCTCAGCCGCCACCTTGGGAAACCTACCAAACCTGTGCATTTCTGAAAACTAGAGGCCTAGGGGAATCCAAGATGGGGTGACTTGTGTGGTTCGGACCAGGTTCTGTTACCCAGAATCCTTTGCAAACCTCAAAATTTGGCTAAAAAAACACATGTTCCTCACATTTCTGTGGCAGAAAGTTCTGGAATCTGAGAGGAGCCACGAATTTCCTTCCACCCAGCGTTCCCCCACGTCTCCCGATAAAAATGCTACCTCACTTGTGTGGGTAGGCCTAGCGCACGCGACAGGAAACGCCCCAAAGCGCAACGTGGACACAGCCAAATTTTTGAAGGAAAACAGAGGTGTTTTTTTGCAAAGTGCCTACCTGTAGATTTTGGCCTGTAGCTCAGCCGCCACCTAGGGAAACCTACCAAACCTGTGCATTTCTGAAAACTAGAGACCTAGGGGAATCCAAGATGGGGAGACTTGTGTGGCTCGGACCAGGTTCTGTTACCCAGAATCCTTTGCAAACCTCAAAATTTGGCTAAAAAAACACATGTTCCTCACATTTCTGTGGCAGAAAGTTCTGGAATCTGAGAGGAGCCACAAATTTCCTTCCACCCAGCGTTCCCCCACGTCTCCCGATAAAAATGAAACCTCACTTGTGTGGGTAGGCCTAGCGCCTGCGACAGGAAACGCCCCAAAGCGCAACTTGGACACAGCCAAATTTTTCAAGGAAAACAGAGGTGTTTTTTGCAAAGTGCCTACCTGTAGATTTTGGCCTGTAGCTCAGCCGCCACCTTGGGAAACCTACCAAACCTGTGCATTTCTGAAAACTAGAGACCTAGGGGAATCCAAGATGGGGTGACTTGTGTGGCTCGGACCAGGTTCTGTTACCCAGAATCCTTTGCAAACCTCAAAATTTTGCCAAAAAAACACATGTTCCTCACATTTCTGTGGCAGAAAGTTCTGGAATCTGAGAGGAGCCACAAATTTCCTTCCACCCAGCGTTCCCCCACGTCTCCCGATGAAAATGTTACCTCACTTGTGTGGGTAGGCCTAGCGCACGCGACAGGAAACGCCCCAAAGCTCAACGTGGACACAGCCAAATTTTTGAAGGAAAACAGAGGTGTTTTTTGGAAAGTGCCTACCTGTAGATTTTGGCCTGTAGCTCAGCCGCCACCTAGGGAAACCTACCAAACCTGTGCATTTCTGAAAACTAGAGGCCTAGGGGAATCCAAGATGTTGTGACTTGTGTGGCTCGGACCAGGTTCTGTTACCCAGAATCATTTGCAAACCTCAAAATTTGGCTAAAAAACACATGTTCCTCACATTTCTGTGGCAGAAAGTTCTGGAATCTGAGAGGAGCCACAAATTTCCTTCCACCCAGCGTTCCCCCACGTCTCCCGATAAAAATGCTACCTCACTTGTGTGGGTAGGCCTAGAGCACGCAACAGGAAACGCCCCAAAGCGCAACGTGGACACAGCCAAATTTTTGAAGGAAAACAGAGGTGTTTTTTTGCAAAGTGCCTACCTGTAGATTTTGGCCTGTAGCTCAGCCGCCACCTAGGGAAACCTACCAAACCTGTGCATTTCTGAAAAGTAGAGACCTAGGGGAATCCAAGATGGGGAGACTTGTGTGGCTCGGACCAGGTTCTGTTACCCAGAATCCTTTGCAAACCTCAAAATTTGGCTAAAAAAACACATGTTCCTCACATTTCTGTGGCAGAAAGTTCTGGAATCTGAGAGGAGCCACAAATTTCCTTCCACCCAGCGTTCCCCCACGTCTCCCGATAAAAATGATACCTCACTTGTGTGGGTAGGCCTAGCGCCCGCGACAGGAAACGCCCCAAAGCGCAACGTGGACACAGCCAAATTTTTGAAGGAAACAGAGGTGTTTTTTGCAAAGTGCCTACCTGTAGATTTTGGCCTGTAGCTCAGCCGCCACCTAGGGAAACCTACCAAACCTGTGCATTTCTGAAAACTAGAGACCTAGGGGAATCCAAGATGGTGTGACTTGTGTGGCTCGGACCAGGTTCTGTTACCCAGAATCCTTTGCAAACCTCAACAGGTGGCTAAACAAACACATGTTCCTCACATTTCTGTGGCAGAAAGTTCTGGAATCTGAGAGGAGCCACAAATTTCCTTCGCCCAGCGTTCCCCCACGTCTCCCAATAAAAATGATACCTCACTCGTGTGGGTAGGCCTAGCGCCCGCGACAGGAAACGCCCCAAAGCGCAACGTGGACACAGCCAAATTTTTGAAGGAAAACAGAGGTGTTTTTTGCAAAGTGCCTAGCTGTAGATTTTGGCCTGTAGCTCAGCCGCCACCTAGGGAAACCTACCAAACCTGTGCATTTCTCAAAACTAGAGACCTAGGGGAATCCTAGATGGGGTGACTTGTGTGGCTCGGACCAGGTTCTGTTACCCAAAATCCTTTGCAAACCTCAAAATTTGGCTAAAAAAACACATGTTCCTAACATTTCTGTGGCAGAAAGTTCTGGAATCTGAGAGGAGCCACAAATTTCCTTCCACCCAGCGTTCCCCAACGTCTCCCGATAAAAATGATACCTCACTTCTGTGGGTAGGCCTTGCGCACGCGACAGGAAACGCCCCAAAGCTCAACGTGGACTCAGCCAAATTTTTGAAGGAAAACAGAGGTGTTTTTTGGAAAGTGCCTACCTGTAGATTTTGGCCTGTAGCTCAGCCGCCACCTAGGGAAACCTACCAAACCTGTGCATTTCTGAAAACTAGAGGCCTAGGGGAATCCAAGATGGGGTGACTTGTGTGGCTCGGACCAGGTTCTGTTACCCAGAATCCTTTGCAAACCTCAAAATTTGGCTAAAAAAACACATGTTCCTCACATTTCTGTGGCAGAAAGTTCTGGAATCTGAGAGGAGCCACAAATTTCCTTCCACCCAGCGTTCCCCCACGTCTCCCGATAAAAATGCTACCTCACTTGTGTGGGTAGGCCTAGCGCACGCGACAGGAAACGCCCCAAAGCGCAACGTGGACACAGCCAAATTTTTGAAGGAAAACAGAGGTGTTTTTTTGCAAAGTGCCTACCTGTAGATTTTGGCCTGTAGCTCAGCCGCCACCTAGGGAAACCTACCAAACCTGTGCATTTCTGAAAACTAGAGACCTAGGGGAATCCAAGATGGGGAGACTTGTGTGGCTCGGACCAGGTTCTGTTACCCAGAATCCTTTGCAAACCTCAAAATTTGGCTAAAAAAACACATGTTCCTCACATTTCTGTGGCAGAAAGTTCTGGAATCTGAGAGGAGCCACAAATTTCCTTCCACCCAGCGTTCCCCCACGTCTCCCGATAAAAATGAAACCTCACTTGTGTGGGTAGGCCTAGCGCCTGCGACAGGAAACGCCCCAAAGCGCAACTTGGACACAGCCAAATTTTTCAAGGAAAACAGAGGTGTTTTTTGCAAAGTGCCTACCTGTAGATTTTGGCCTGTAGCTCAGCCGCCACCTTGGGAAACCTACCAAACCTGTGCATTTCTGAAAACTAGAGACCTAGGGGAATGCAAGATGGGGTGACTTGTGTGGCTCGGACCAGGTTCTGTTACCCAGAATCCTTTGCAAACCTCAAAATTTTGCCAAAAAAACACATGTTCCTCACATTTCTGTGGCAGAAAGTTCTGGAATCTGAGAGGAGCCACAAATTTCCTTCCACCCAGCGTTCCCCCACGTCTCCCGATGAAAATGTTACCTCACTTGTGTGGGTAGGCCTAGCGCACGCGACAGGAAACGCCCCAAAGCTCAACGTGGACACAGCCAAATTTTTGAAGGAAAACAGAGGTGTTTTTTGGAAAGTGCCTACCTGTAGATTTTGGCCTGTAGCTCAGCCGCCACCTAGGGAAACCTACCAAACCTGTGCATTTCTGAAAACTAGAGGCCTAGGGGAATCCAAGATGTTGTGACTTGTGTGGCTCGGACCAGGTTCTGTTACCCAGAATCCTTTGCAAACCTCAAAATTTGGCTAAAAAACACATGTTCCTCACATTTCTGTGGCAGAAAGTTCTGGAATCTGAGAGGAGCCACAAATTTCCTTCCACCCAGCGTTCCCCCACGTCTCCCGATAAAAATGCTACCTCACTTGTGTGGGTAGGCCTAGAGCACGCAACAGGAAACGCCCCAAAGCGCAACGTGGACACAGCCAAATTTTTGAAGGAAAACCGAGGTGTTTTTTTGCAAAGTGCCTACCTGTAGATTTTGGCCTGTAGCTCAGCCGCCACCTAGGGAAACCTACCAAACCTGTGCATTTCTGAAAACTAGAGACCTAGGGGAATCCAAGATGGGGAGACTTGTGTGGCTCGGACCAGGTTCTGTTACCCAGAATCCTTTGCAAACCTCAAAATTTGGCTAAAAAAACACATGTTCCTCACATTTCTGTGGCAGAAAGTTCTGGAATCTGAGAGGAGCCACAAATTTCCTTCCACCCAGCGTTCCCCCACGTCTCCCGATAAAAATGATACCTCACTTGTGTGGGTAGGCCTAGCGCCCGCGACAGGAAACGCCCCAAAGCGCAACGTGGACACAGCCAAATTTTTGAAGGAAACAGAGGTGTTTTTTGCAAAGTGCCTACCTGTAGATTTTGGCCTGTAGCTCAGCCGCCACCTAGGGAAACCTACCAAACCTGTGCATTTCTGAAAACTAGAGACCTAGGGGAATCCAAGATGGTGTGACTTGTGTGGCTCGGACCAGGTTCTGTTACCCAGAATCCTTTGCAAACCTCAACATGTGGCTAAACAAACCCATGTTCCTCACATTTCGGTGGCAGAAAGTTCTGGAATCTGAGAGGAGCCACAAATTTCCTTCGCCCAGCGTTCCCCCACGTCTCCCGATAAAAATGATACCTCACTTGTGTGGGTAGGCCTAGCGCCCGCGACAGGAAACGCCCCAAAGCGCAACGTGGACACAGCCAAATTTTTGAAGGAAAACAGAGGTGTTTTTTGCAAAGTGCCTAGCTGTAGATTTTGGCCTGTAGCTCAGCCGCCACCTAGGGAAACCTACCAAACCTGTGCATTTCTCAAAACTAGAGACCTAGGGGAATCCTAGATGGGGTGACTTGTGTGGCTCGGACCAGGTTCTGTTACCCAAAATCCTTTGCAAACCTCAAAATTTGGCTAAAAAAACACATGTTCCTAACATTTCTGTGGCAGAAAGTTCTGGAATCTGAGAGGAGCCACAAATTTCCTTCCACCCAGCGTTCCCCAACGTCTCCCGATAAAAATGATACCTCACTTCTGTGGGTAGGCCTAGCGCACGCGACAGGAAACGCCCCAAAGCTCAACGTGGACTCAGCCAAATTTTTGAAGGAAAACAGAGGTGTTTTTTGGAAAGTGCCTACCTGTAGATTTTGGCCTGTAGCTCAGCCGCCACCTAGGGAAACCTACCAAACCTGTGCATTTCTGAAAACTAGAGGCCTAGGGGAATCCAAGATGGGGTGACTTGTGTGGCTCGGACCAGGTTCTGTTACCCAAAATCCTTTGCAAACCTCAAAATTTGGCTAAAAAAACACATGTTCCTCACATTTCTGTGGCAGAAAGTTCTGGAATCTGAGAGGAGCCACAAATTTCCTTCCACCCAGCGTTCCCCCACGTCTCCCGATAAAAATGCTACCTCACTTGTGTGGGTAGGCCTAGCGCACGCGACAGGAAACGCCCCAAAGCGCAACGTGGACACAGCCAAATTTTTGAAGGAAAACAGAGGTGTTTTTTTGCAAAGTGCCTACCTGTAGATTTTGGCCTGTAGCTCAGCCGCCACCTAGGGAAACCTACCAAACCTGTGCATTTCTGAAAACTAGAGACGAAGGGGAATCCAAGATGGGGAGACTTGTGTGGCTCGGACCAGGTTCTGTTACCCAGAATCCTTTGCAAACCTCAAAATTTGGCTAAAAAAACACATGTTCCTCACATTTCTGTGGCAGAAAGTTCTGGAATCTGAGAGGAGCCACAAATTTCCTTCCACCCAGCGTTCCCCCACGTCTCCCGATAAAAATGAAACCTCACTTGTGTGGGTAGGCCTAGCGCCTGCGACAGGAAACGCCCCAAAGCGCAACTTGGACACAGCCAAATTTTTCAAGGAAAACAGAGGTGTTTTTTGCAAAGTGCCTACCTGTAGATTTTGGCCTGTAGCTCAGCTGCCACCTTGGGAAACCTACCAAACCTGTGCATTTCTGAAAACTAGAGACCTAGGGGAATCCAAGATGGGGTGACTTGTGTGGCTCGGACCAGGTTCTGTTGCCCAGAATCCTTTGCAAACCTCAAAATTTTGCCAAAAAAACACATGTTCCTCACATTTCTGTGGCAGAAAGTTCTGGAATCTGAGAGGAGCCACAAATTTCCTTCCACCCAGCGTTCCCCCACGTCTCCCGATGAAAATGTTACCTCACTTGTGTGGGTAGGCCTAGCGCACGCGACAGGAAACGCCCCAAAGCTCAACGTGGACACAGCCAAATTTTTGAAGGAAAACAGAGGTGTTTTTTGGAAAGTGCCTACCTGTAGATTTTGGCCTGTAGCTCAGCCGCCACCTAGGGAAACCTACCAAACCTGTGCATTTCTGAAAACTAGAGGCCTAGGGGAATCCAAGATGTTGTGACTTGTGTGGCTCGGACCAGGTTCTGTTACCCAGAATCCTTTGCAAACCTCAAAATTTGGCTAAAAAACACATGTTCCTCACATTTCTGTGGCAGAAAGTTCTGGAATCTGAGAGGAGCCACAAATTTCCTTCCACCCAGCGTTCCCCCACGTCTCCCGATAAAAATGCTACCTCACTTGTGTGGGTAGGCCTAGAGCACGCGACAGGAAACGCCCCAAAGCGCAACGTGGACACAGCCAAATTTTTGAAGGAAAACAGAGGTGTTTTTTTGCAAAGTGCCTACCTGTAGATTTTGGCCTGTAGCTCAGCCGCCACCTAGGGAAACCTACCAAACCTGTGCATTTCTGAAAACTAGAGACCTAGGGGAATCCAAGATGGGGAGACTTGTGTGGCTCGGACCAGGTTCTGTTACCCAGAATCCTTTGCAAACCTCAAAATTTGGCTAAAAAAACCCATGTTCCTCACATTTCTGTGGCAGAAAGTTCTGGAATCTGAGAGGAGCCACAAATTTCCTTCCACCCAGCGTTCCCCCACGTCTCCCGATAAAAATGAAACCTCACTTGTGTGGGTAGGCCTAGCGCACGCGACAGGAAACGCCCCAAAGCTCAACGTGGACACAGCCAAATTTTTGAAGGAAAACAGAGGTGTTTTTTGGAAAGTGCCTACCTGTAGATTTTGGCCTGTAGCTCAGCCGCCACCTAGGGAAACCTACCAAACCTGTGCATTTCTGAAAACTAGAGGCCTAGGGGAATCCAAGATGGGGTGACTTGTGCGGCTCGGACCAGGTTCTGTTACCCAGAATCCTTTGCAAACCTCAAAATTTGGCTAAAAAAACACATGTTCCTCACATTTCTGTGGCAGAAAGTTCTGGAATCTGAGAGGAGCCACAAATTTCCTTCCACCCAGCGTTCCCCCACGTCTCCCGATAAAAATGCTACCTCACTTGTGTGGGTAGGCCTAGCGCACGCGACAGGAAACGCCCCAAAGCGCAACGTGGACACAGCCAAATTTTTGAAGGAAAACAGAGGTGTTTTTTTGCAAAGTGCCTACCTGTAGATTTTGGCCTGTAGCTCAGCCGCCACCTAGGGAAACCTACCAAACCTGTGCATTTCTGAAAACTAGAGACCTAGGGAAATCCAAGATGGGGAGACTTGTGTGGCTCGGACCAGGTTCTGTTACCCAGAATCCTTTGCAAACCTCAAAATTTGGCTAAAAAAACACATGTTCCTCACATTTCTGTGGCAGAAAGTTCTGGAATCTGAGAGGAGCCACAATTTTCCTTCCACCCAGCGTTCCCCCACGTCTCCCGCTAAAAATGAAACGTCACTTGTGTGGGTAGGCCTAGCGCCTGCGACAGGAAACGCCCCAAAGCGCAACTTGGACACAGCCAAATTTTTAAAGGAAAACAGAGGTGTTTTTTGCAAAGTGCCTACCTGTAGATTTTGGCCTGTAGCTCAGCCGCCACCTTGGGAAACCTACCAAACCTGTGCATTTCTGAAAACTAGAGACCTAGGGGAATCCAAGATGGGGTGACTTGTGTGGCTCGGACCAGGTTCTGTTACCCAGAATCCTTTGCAAACCTCAAAATTTGGCCAAAAAAAACACATGTTCCTCACATTTCTGTGGCAGAAAGTTCTGGAATCTGAGAGGAGCCACAAATTTCCTTCCACCCAGCGTTCCCCCACGTCTCCCGATAAAAATGATACCTCACTTGTGTGGGTAGGCCTAGCGCCTGCGACAGGAAACGCCCCAAAGCGCAACTTGGACACAGCCAAATTTTTCAAGGAAAACAGAGGTGTTTTTTGCAAAGTGCCTACCTGTAGATTTTGGCCTGTAGCTCAGCCGTCACCTAGGGAAACCTACCAAACCTGTGCATTTCTGAAAACTAGAGACCTAGGGGAATCCAAGATGGGGTGACTTGTGTGGCTCGGACCAGGTTCTGTTACCCAGAATCCTTTGCAAACCTCAAAATTTTGCCAAAAAAACACATGTTCCTCACATTTCTGTGGCAGAAAGTTCTGGAATCTGAGAGGAGCCACAAATTTCCTTCCACCCAGCGTTCCCCCACGTCTCCCGATGAAAATGTTACCTCACTTGTGTGGGTAGGCCTAGCGCACGCGACAGGAAACGCCCCAAAGCTCAACGTGGACACAGCCAAATTTTTGAAGGACAACAGAGGTGTTTTTTGGAAAGTGCCTACCTGTAGATTTTGGCCTGTAGCTCAGCCGCCACCTAGGGAAACCTACCAAACCTGTGCATTTCTGAAAACTAGAGGCCTAGGGGAATCCAAGATGGGGTGACTTGTGTGGCTCGGACCAGATTCTGTTACCCAGAATCCTTTGCAAACCTCAAAATGTTGCTAAAAAAACACATGTTCCTCACATTTCTGTGGCAGAAAGTTCTGGAATCTGAGAGGAGCCACAAATTTCCTTCCACCCAGCGTTCCCCCACGTCTCCCGATGAAAATGTTACCTCACTTGTGTGGGTAGGCCTAGTGCCCGCGACAGGAAACGCCCCAAAGCGCAACGTGGACACAGCCAAATTTTTGAAGGAAACAGAGGTGTTTTTTGCAAAGTGCCTACCTGTAGATTTTGGCCTGTAGCTCAGCCGCCACCTAGGGAAACCTACCAAACCTGTGCATTTCTGAAAACTAGAGACCTAGGGGAATCCAAGATGGTGTGACTTGTGTGGCTCGGACCAGGTTCTGTTACCCAGAATCCTTTGCAAACCTCAACATGTGGCTAAACAAACACATGTTCCTCACATTTCTGTGGCAGAAAGTTCTGGAATCTGAGAGGAGCCACAAATTTCCTTCCACCCAGCGTTCCCCCACGTCTCCCGATAAAAATGCTACCTCACTTGTGTGGGTAGGCCTAGCGCACGCGACAGGAAACGCCCCAAAGCGCAACGTGGACACAGCCAAATTTTTGAAGGAAAACAGAGGTGTTTTTTTGCAAAGTGCCTACCTGTAGATTTTGGCCTGTAGCTCAGCCGCCACCTAGGGAAACCTACCAAACCTGTGCATTTCTGAAAACTAGAGACCTAGGGGAATCCAAGATGGGGAGACTTGTGTGGCTCGGAACAGGTTCTGTTACCCAGAATCCTTTGCAAACCTCAAAATTTGGCTAAAAAAACACATGTTCCTCACATTTCTGTGGCAGAAAGTTCTGGAATCTGAGAGGAGCCACAAATTTCCTTCCACCCAGCGTTCCCCCACGTCTCCCGATAAAAATGAAACCTCACTTGTGTGGGTAGGCCTAGCGCCTGCGACAGGAAACGCCCCAAAGCGCAACTTGGACACAGCCAAATTTTTCAAGGAAAACAGAGGTGTTTTTTGCAAAGTGCCTACCTGTAGATTTTGGCCTGTAGCTCAGCCGCCACCTTGGGAAACCTACCAAACCTGTGCATTTCTGAAAACTAGAGACCTAGGGGAATCCAAGATGGGGTGACTTGTGTGGCTCGGACCAGGTTCTGTTACCCAGAATCCTTTGCAAACCTCAAAATTTTGCCAAAAAAACACATGTTCCTCACATTTCTGTGGCAGAAAGTTCTGGAATCTGAGAGGAGCCACAAATTTCCTTCCACCCAGCGTTCCCCCACGTCTCCCGATAAAAATGATACCTCACTTGTGTGGGTAGGCCTAGCGCCTGCGACAGGAAACGCCCCAAAGCTCAACGTGGACACAGCCAAATTTTTGAAGGAAAACAGAGGTGTTTTTTGGAAAGTGCCTACCTGTAGATTTTGGCCTGTAGCTCAGCCGCCACCTAGGGAAACCTACCAAACCTGTGCATTTCTGAAAACTAGAGACCTAGGGGAATCCAAGATGGGGTGACTTGTGTGGCTCGGACCAGGTTCTGTTACCCAGAATCCTTTGCAAACCTCAAAATTTTGCCAAAAAAACACATGTTCCTCACATTTCTGTGGCAGAAAGTTCTGGAATCTGAGAGGAGCCACAAATTTCCTTCCACACAGCGTTCCCCCACGTCTCCCGATAAAAATGCTACCTCACTTGTGTGGGTAGGCCTAGAGCACGCAACAGGAAACGCCCCAAAGCGCAACGTGGACACAGCCAAATTTTTGAAGGAAAACAGAGGTGTTTTTTTGCAAAGTGCCTACCTGTAGATTTTGGCCTGTAGCTCAGCCGCCACCTAGGGAAACCTACCAAACCTGTGCATTTCTGAAAAGTAGAGACCTAGGGGAATCCAAGATGGGGAGACTTGTGTGGCTCGGACCAGGTTCTGTTACCCAGAATCCTTTGCAAACCTCAAAATTTGGCTAAAAAAACACATGTTCCTCACATTTCTGTGGCAGAAAGTTCTGGAATCTGAGAGGAGCCACAAATTTCCTTCCACCCAGCGTTCCCCCACGTCTCCCGATAAAAATGAAACCTCACTTGTGTGGGTAGGCCTAGCGCACGCGACAGGAAACGCCCCAAAGCGCAACGTGGACACAGCCAAATTTTTGAAGGAAAACAGAGGTGTTTTTTTGCAAAGTGCCTACCTGTAGATTTTGGCCTGTAGCTCAGCCGCCACCTAGGGAAACCTACCAAACCTGTGCATTTCTGAAAACTAGAGACCTAGGGGAATCCAAGATGGGGAGACTTGTGTGGCTCGGAACAGGTACTGTTACCCAGAATCCTTTGCAAACCTCAAAATTTGGCTAAAAAAACACATGTTCCTCACATTTCTGTGGCAGAAAGTTCTGGAATCTGAGAGGAGCCACAAATTTCCTTCCACCCAGCGTTCCCCCACGTCTCCCGATAAAAATGAAACCTCACTTGTGTGGGTAGGCCTAGCGCCTGCGACAGGAAACGCCCCAAAGCGCAACTTGGACACAGCCAAATTTTTCAAGGAAAACAGAGGTGTTTTTTGCAAAGTGCCTACCTGTAGATTTTGGCCTGTAGCTCAGCCGCCACCTTGGGAAACCTACCAAACCTGTGCATTTCTGAAAACTAGAGACCTAGGGGAATCCAAGATGGGGTGACTTGTGTGGCTCGGACCAGGTTCTGTTACCCAGAATCCTTTGCAAACCTCAAAATTTTGCCAAAAAAACACATGTTCCTCACATTTCTGTGGCAGAAAGTTCTGGAATCTGAGAGGAGCCACAAATTTCCTACCACCCAGCGTTCCCCCACGTCTCCCGATAAAAATGATACCTCACTTGTGTGGGTAGGCCTAGCGCCTGCGACAGGAAACGCCCCAAAGCTCAACGTGGACACAGCCAAATTTTTGAAGGAAAACAGAGGTGTTTTTTGGAAAGTGCCTACCTGTAGATTTTGGCCTGTAGCTCAGCCGCCACCTAGGGAAACCTACCAAACCTGTGCATTTCTGAAAACTAGAGACCTAGGGGAATCCAAGATGGGGTGACTTGTGTGGCTCGGACCAGGTTCTGTTACCCAGAATCCTTTGCAAACCTCAAAATTTTGCCAAAAAAACACATGTTCCTCACATTTCTGTGGCAGAAAGTTCTGGAATCTGAGAGGAGCCACAAATTTCCTTCCACCCAGCGTTCCCCCACGTCTCCCGATAAAAATGCTACCTCACTTGTGTGGGTAGGCCTAGAGCACGCAACAGGAAACGCCCCAAAGCGCAACGTGGACACAGCCAAATTTTTGAAGGAAAACAGAGGTGTTTTTTTGCAAAGTGCCTACCTGTAGATTTTGGCCTGTAGCTCAGCCGCCACCTAGGGAAACCTACCAAACCTGTGCATTTCTGAAAAGTAGAGACCTAGGGGAATCCAAGATGGGGAGACTTGTGTGGCTCGGACCAGGTTCTGTTACCCAGAATCCTTTGCAAACCTCAAAATTTGGCTAAAAAAACACATGTTCCTCACATTTCTGTGGCAGAAAGTTCTGGAATCTGAGAGGAGCCACAAATTTCCTTCCACCCAGCGTTCCCCCACGTCTCCCGATAAAAATGATACCTCACTTGTGTGGGTAGGCCTAGCGCCCGCGACAGGAAACGCCCCAAAGCGCAACGTGGACACAGCCAAATTTTTGAAGGAAACAGAGGTGTTTTTTGCAAAGTGCCTACCTGTAGATTTTGGCCTGTAGCTCAGCCGCCACCTAGGGAAACCTACCAAACCTGTGCATTTCTGAAAACTAGAGACCTAGGGGAATCCAAGATGGTGTGACTTGTGTGGCTCGGACCAGGTTCTGTTACCCAGAATCCTTTGCAAACCTCAACATGTGGCTAAACAAACACATGTTCCTCACATTTCTGTGGCAGAAAGTTCTGGAATCTGAGAGGAGCCACAAATTTCCTTCGCCCAGCGTTCCCCCACGTCTCCCGATAAAAATGATACCTCACTCGTGTGGGTAGGCCTAGCGCCCGCGACAGGAAACGCCCCAAAGCGCAACGTGGACCCAGCCAAATTTTTGAAGGAAAACAGAGGTGTTTTTTGCAAAGTGCCTAGCTGTAGATTTTGGCCTGTAGCTCAGCCGCCACCTAGGGAAACCTACCAAACCTGTGCATTTCTCAAAACTAGAGACCTAGGGGAATCCTAGATGGGGTGACTTGTGTGGCTCGGACCAGGTTCTGTTACCCAAAATCCTTTGCAAACCTCAAAATTTGGCTAAAAAAACACATGTTCCTAACATTTCTGTGGCAGAAAGTTCTGGAATCTGAGAGGAGCCACAAATTTCCTTCCACCCAGCGTTCCCCAACGTCTCCCGATAAAAATGATACCTCACTTCTGTGGGTAGGCCTAGCGCACGCGACAGGAAACGCCCCAAAGCTCAACGTGGACTCAGCCAAATTTTTGAAGGAAACAGAGGTGTTTTTTGCCAAGTGCCTACCTGTAGATTTTGGCCTATAGCTCAGCCGCCACATAGGGAAACCTACCAAACCTGTGCATTTCTGAAAACTAGAGACCTAGGGGAATCCAAGATGGTGTGACTTGTGTGGCTCGGACCAGGTTCTGTTACCCAGAATCCTTTGCAAACCTCAACATGTGGCTAAACAAACACATGTTCCTCACATTTCTGTGGCAGAAAGTTCTGGAATCTGAGAGGAGCCACAAATTTCCTTCGCCCAGCGTTCCCCCACGTCTCCCGATAAAAATGATACCTCACTTGTGTGGGTAGGCCTAGCGCCCGCGACAGGAAACGCCCCAAAGCGCAACGTGGACACAGCCAAATTTTTGAAGGAAAACAGAGGTGTTTTTTGCAAAGTGCCTAGCTGTAGATTTTGGCCTGTAGCTCAGCCGCCACCTAGGGAAACCTACCAAACCTGTGCATTTCTCAAAACTAGAGACCTAGGGGAATCCTAGATGGGGTGACTTGTGTGGCTCGGACCAGGTTCTGTTACCCAAAATACTTTGCAAACCTCAAAATTTGGCTAAAAAAACACATGTTCCTAACATTTCTGTGGCAGAAAGTTCTGGAATCTGAGAGGAGCCACAAATTTCCTTCCACCCAGCGTTCCCCAACGTCTCCCGATAAAAATGATACCTCACTTCTGTGGATAGGCCTAGCGCACGCGACAGGAAACGCCCCAAAGCTCAACGTGGACTCAGCCAAATTTTTGAAGGAAAACAGAGGTGTTTTTTGGAAAGTGCCTACCTGTAGATTTTGGCCTGTAGCTCAGCCGCCACCTAGGGAAACCTACTAAACCTGTGCATTTCTGAAAACTAGAGGCCTAGGGGAATCCAAGATGGGGTGACTTGTGTGGCTCGGACCAGGTTCTGTTACCCAGAATCCTTTGCAAACCTCAAAATTTGGCTAAAAAAACACATGTTCCTCACATTTCTGTGGCAGAAAGTTCTGGAATCTGAGAGGAGCCACAAATTTCCTTCCACCCAGCGTTCCCCCACGTCTCCCGATAAAAATGCTACCTCACTTGTGTGGGTAGGCCTAGCGCACGCGACAGGAAACGCCCCAAAGCGCAACGTGGACACAGCCAAATTTTTGAAGGAAAACAGAGGTGTTTTTTTGCAAAGTGCCTACCTGTAGATTTTGGCCTGTAGCTCAGCCGCCACCTAGGGAAACCTACCAAACCTGTGCATTTCTGAAAACTAGAGACCTAGGGGAATCCAAGATGGGGAGACTTGTGTGGCTCGGACCAGGTTCTGTTACCCAGAATCCTTTGCAAACCTCAAAATTTGGCTAAAAAAACACATGTTCCTCACATTTCTGTGGCAGAAAGTTCTGGAATCTGAGAGGAGCCACAAATGTCCTTCCACCCAGCGTTCCCCCACGTCTCCCGATAAAAATGAAACCTCACTTGTGTGGGTAGGCCTAGCGCCTGCGACTGGAAACGCCCCAAAGCGCAACTTGGACACAGCCAAATTTTTCAAGGAAAACAGAGGTGTTTTTTGCAAAGTGCCTACCTGTAGATTTTGGCCTGTAGCTCAGCCGCCACCTTGGGAAACCTACCAAACCTGTGCATTTCTGAAAACTAGAGACCTAGGGGAATCCAAGATGGGGTGACTTGTGTGTCTCGGACCAGGTTCTGTTACCCAGAATCCTTTGCAAACCTCAAAATTTTGCCAAAAAAACACATGTTCCTCACATTTCTGTGGCAGAAAGTTCTGGAATCTGAGAGGAGCCACAAATTTCCTTCCACCCAGCGTTCCCCCACGTCTCCCGATGAAAATGTTACCTCACTTGTGTGGGTAGGCCTAGCGCACGCGACAGGAAACGCCCCAAAGCTCAACGTGGACACAGCCAAATTTTTGAAGGACAACAGAGGTGTTTTTTGGAAAGTGCCTACCTGTAGATTTTGGCCTGTAGCTCAGCCGCCACCTAGGGAAACCTACCAAACCTGTGCATTTCTGAAAACTAGAGGCCTAGGGGAATCCAAGATGGGGTGACTTGTGTGGCTCGGACCAGGTTCTGTTACCCAGAATCCTTTGCAAACCTCAAAATTTGGCTAAAAAAACACATGTTCCTCACATTTCTGTGGCAGAAAGTTCTGGAATCTGAGAGGAGCCACAAATTTCCTTCCACCCAGCGTTCCCCCACGTCTCCCGATAAAAATGAAACCTCACTTGTGTGGGTAGGCCTAGCGCCTGCGACAGGAAACGCCCCAAAGCGCAACTTGGACACAGCCAAATTTTTCAAGGAAAACAGAGGTGTTTTTTGCAAAGTGCCTACCTGTAGATTTTGGCCTGTAGCTCAGCCGCCACCTTGGGAAACCTACCAAACCTGTGCATTTCTGAAAACTAGAGACCTAGGGGAATCCAAGATGGGGTGACTTGTGTGGCTCGGACCAGGTTCTGTTACCCAGAATCCTTTGCAAACCTCAAAATTTTGCCAAAAAAACACATGTTCCTCACATTTCTGTGGCAGAAAGTTCTGGAATCTGAGAGGAGCCACAAATTTCCTTCCACCCAGCGTTCCCCCACGTCTCCCGATGAAAATGTTTCCTCACTTGTGTGGGTAGGCCTAGCGCACGCGACAGGAAACGCCCCAAAGCTCAACGTGGACACAGCCAAATTTTTTAAGGAAAACAGAGGTGTTTTTTGGAAAGTGCCTACCTGTAGATTTTGGCCTGTAGCTCAGCCGCCACCTAGGGAAACCTACCAAACCTGTGCATTTCTGAAAACTAGAGGCCTAGGGGAATCCAAGATGTTGTGACTTGTGTGGCTCGGACCAGGTTCTGTTACCCAGAATCCTTTGCAAACCTCAAAATTTGGCTAAAAAACACATGTTCCTCACATTTCTGTGGCAGAAAGTTCTGGAATCTGAGAGGAGCCACAAATTTCCTTCCACCCAGCATTCCCCCACGTCTCCCGATAAAAATGCTACCTCACTTGTGTGGGTAGGCCTAGAGCACGCGACAGGAAACGCCCCAAAGCGCAACGTGGACACAGCCAAATTTTTGAAGGAAAACAGAGGTGTTTTTTTGCAAAGTGCCTACCTGTAGATTTTGGCCTGTAGCTCAGCCGCCACCTAGGGAAACCTACCAAACCTGTGCATTTCTGAAAACTAGAGACCTAGGGGAATCCAAGATGGGGAGACTTGTGTGGCTCGGACCAGGTTCTGTTACCCAGAATCCTTTGCAAACCTCAAAATTTGGCTAAAAAAACACATGTTCCTCACATTTCTGTGGCAGAAAGTTCTGGAATCTGAGAGGAGCCACAAATTTCCTTCCACCCAGCGTTCCCCCACGTCTCCCGATAAAAATGAAACCTCACTTGTGTGGGTAGGCCTAGCGCACGCGACAGGAAACGCCCCAAAGCTCAACGTGGACACAGCCAAATTTTTGAAGGAAAACAGAGGTGTTTTTTGGAAAGTGCCTACCTGTAGATTTTGGCCTGTAGCTCAGCCGCCACCTAGGGAAACCTACCAAACCTGTGCATTTCTGAAAACTAGAGGCCTAGGGGAATCCAAGATGGGGTGACTTGTGTGGCTCGGACCAGGTTCTGTTACCCAGAATCCTTTGCAAACCTCAAAATTTGGCTAAAAAAACACATGTTCCTCACATTTCTGTGGCAGAAAGTTCTGGAATCTGAGAGGAGCCACAAATTTCCTTCCACCCAGCGTTCCCCCACGTCTCCCGATAAAAATGAAACCTCACTTGTGTGGGTAGGCCTAGCGCACGCGACAGGAAACGCCCCAAAGCTCAACGTGGACACAGCCAAATTTTTGAAGGAAAACAGAGGTGTTTTTTGGAAAGTGCCTACCTGTAGATTTTGGCCTGTAGCTCAGCCGCCACCTAGGGAAACCTACCAAACCTGTGCATTTCTGAAAACTAGAGGCCTAGGGGAATCCAAGATGGGGTGACTTGTGTGGCTCGGACCAGGTTCTGTTACCCAGAATCCTTTGCAAACCTCAAAATTTGGCTAAAAAAACACATGTTCCTCACATTTCTGTGGCAGAAAGTTCTGGAATCTGAGAGGAGCCACAAATTTCCTTCCACCCAGCGTTCCCCCACGTCTCCCGATAAAAATGCTACCTCACTTGTGTGGGTAGGCCTAGCGCACGCGACAGGAAACGCCCCAAAGCACAACGTGGACACAGCCAAATTTTTGAAGGAAAACAGAGGTGTTTTTTTGCAAAGTGCCTACCTGTAGACTTTGGCCTGTAGCTCAGCCGCCACCTAGGGAAACCTACCAAACCTGTGCATTTCTGAAAACTAGAGACCTAGGGGAATCCAAGATGGGGAGACTTGTGTGGCTCGGACCAGGTTCTGTTACCCAGAATCCTTTGCAAACCTCAAAATTTGGCTAAAAAAACACATGTTCCTCACATTTCTGTGGCAGAAAGTTCTGGAATCTGAGAGGAGCCACAAATTTCCTTCCACCCAGCGTTCCCCCACTTCTCCCGATAAAAATGAAACCTCACTTGTGTGGGTAGGCCTAGCGCCTGCGACAGGAAACGCCCCAAAGCGCAACTTGGACACAGCCAAATTTTTCAAGGAAAACAGAGGTGTTTTTTGCAAAGTGCCTACCTGTAGATTTTGGCCTGTAGCTCAGCCGCCACCTTGGGAAACCTACCAAACCTGTGCATTTCTGAAAACTAGAGACCTAGGGGAATCCAAGATGGGGTGACTTGTGTGGCTCGGACCAGGTTCTGTTACCCAGAATCCTTTGCAAACCTCAAAATTTGGCCAAAAAAACACATGTTCCTCACATTTCTGTGGCAGAAAGTTCTGGAATCTGAGAGGAGCCACAAATTTCCTTCCACCCAGCGTTCCCCCACGTCTCCCGATAAAAATGATACCTCACTTGTGTGGGTAGGCCTAGCGCCTGCGACAGGAAACGCCCCAAAGCGCAACTTGGACACAGCCAAATTTTTCAAGGAAAACAGAGGTGTTTTTTGCAAAGTGCCTACCTGTAGATTTTGGCCTGTAGCTCAGCCGCCACCTAGGGAAACCTACCAAACCTGTGCATTTCTGAAAACTAGAGACCTAGGGGAATCCAAGATGGGGTGACTTGTGTGGCTCGGACCAGGTTCTGTTACCCAGAATCCTTTGCAAACCTCAAAATTTTGCCAAAAAAACACATGTTCCTCACATTTCTGTGGCAGAAAGTTCTGGAATCTGAGAGGAGCCACAAATTTCCTTCCACCCAGCGTTCCCCCACGTCTCCCGATGAAAATGTTACCTCACTTGTGTGGGTAGGCCTAGCGCACGCGACAGGAAACGCCCCAAAGCTCAACGTGGACACAGCCAAATTTTTGAAGGACAACAGAGGTGTTTTTTGGAAAGTGCCTACCTATAGATTTTGGCCTGTAGCTCAGCCGCCACCTAGGGAAACCTACCAAACCTGTGCATTTCTGAAAACTAGAGGCCTAGGGGAATCCAAGATGGGGTGACTTGTGTGGCTCGGACCAGGTTCTGTTACCCAGAATCCTTTGCAAACCTCAAAATTTGGCTAAAAAAACACATGTTCCTCACATTTCTGTGGCAGAAAGTTCTAGAATCTGAGAGGAGCCACAAATTTCCTTCCACCCAGCGTTCCCCCACGTCTCCCGATAAAAATGAAACCTCACTTGTGTGGGTAGGCCTAGCGCCTGCGACAGGAAACGCCCCAAAGCGCAACTTGGACACAGCCAAATTTTTCAAGGAAAACAGAGGTGTTTTTTGCAAAGTGCCTACCTGTAGATTTTGGCCTGTAGCTCAGCCGCCACCTTGGGAAACCTACCAAACCTGTGCATTTCTGAAAACTAGAGACCTAGGGGAATCCAAGATGGGGTGACTTGTGTGGCTCGGACCAGGTTCTGTTACCCAGAATCCTTTGCAAACCTCAAAATTTGGCTAAAAAAACACATGTTCCTCACATTTCTGTGGCAGAAAGTTCTGGAATCTGAGAGGAGCCACAAATTTCCTTCCACCCAGCGTTCCCCCACGTCTCCCGATAAAAATGCTACCTCACTTGTGTGGGTAGGCCTAGCGCACGCGACAGGAAACGCCCCAAAGCACAACGTGGACACAGCCAAATTTTTGAAGGAAAACAGAGGTGTTTTTTTGCAAAGTGCCTACCTGTAGACTTTGGCCTGTAGCTCAGCCGCCACCTAGGGAAACCTACCAAACCTGTGCATTTCTGAAAACTAGAGACCTAGGGGAATCCAAGATGGGGAGACTTGTGTGGCTCGGACCAGGTTCTGTTACCCAGAATCCTTTGCAAACCTCAAAATTTGGCTAAAAAAACACATGTTCCTCACATTTCTGTGGCAGAAAGTTCTGGAATCTGAGAGGAGCCACAAATTTCCTTCCACCCAGCGTTCCCCCACTTCTCCCGATAAAAATGAAACCTCACTTGTGTGGGTAGGCCTAGCGCCTGCGACAGGAAACGCCCCAAAGCGCAACTTGGACACAGCCAAATTTTTCAAGGAAAACAGAGGTGTTTTTTGCAAAGTGCCTACCTGTAGATTTTGGCCTGTAGCTCAGCCGCCACCTTGGGAAACCTACCAAACCTGTGCATTTCTGAAAACTAGAGACCTAGGGGAATCCAAGATGGGGTGACTTGTGTGGCTCGGACCAGGTTCTGTTACCCAGAATCCTTTGCAAACCTCAAAATTTGGCCAAAAAAACACATGTTCCTCACATTTCTGTGGCAGAAAGTTCTGGAATCTGAGAGGAGCCACAAATTTCCTTCCACCCAGCGTTCCCCCACGTCTCCCGATAAAAATGATACCTCACTTGTGTGGGTAGGCCTAGCGCCTGCGACAGGAAACGCCCCAAAGCGCAACTTGGACACAGCCAAATTTTTCAAGGAAAACAGAGGTGTTTTTTGCAAAGTGCCTACCTGTAGATTTTGGCCTGTAGCTCAGCCGCCACCTAGGGAAACCTACCAAACCTGTGCATTTCTGAAAACTAGAGACCTAGGGGAATCCAAGATGGGGTGACTTGTGTGGCTCGGACCAGGTTCTGTTACCCAGAATCCTTTGCAAACCTCAAAATTTTGCCAAAAAAACACATGTTCCTCACATTTCTGTGGCAGAAAGTTCTGGAATCTGAGAGGAGCCACAAATTTCCTTCCACCCAGCGTTCCCCCACGTCTCCCGATGAAAATGTTACCTCACTTGTGTGGGTAGGCCTAGCGCACGCGACAGGAAACGCCCCAAAGCTCAACGTGGACACAGCCAAATTTTTGAAGGACAACAGAGGTGTTTTTTGGAAAGTGCCTACCTATAGATTTTGGCCTGTAGCTCAGCCGCCACCTAGGGAAACCTACCAAACCTGTGCATTTCTGAAAACTAGAGGCCTAGGGGAATCCAAGATGGGGTGACTTGTGTGGCTCGGACCAGGTTCTGTTACCCAGAATCCTTTGCAAACCTCAAAATTTGGCTAAAAAAACACATGTTCCTCACATTTCTGTGGCAGAAAGTTCTAGAATCTGAGAGGAGCCACAAATTTCCTTCCACCCAGCGTTCCCCCACGTCTCCCGATAAAAATGAAACCTCACTTGTGTGGGTAGGCCTAGCGCCTGCGACAGGAAACGCCCCAAAGCGCAACTTGGACACAGCCAAATTTTTCAAGGAAAACAGAGGTGTTTTTTGCAAAGTGCCTACCTGTAGATTTTGGCCTGTAGCTCAGCCGCCACCTTGGGAAACCTACCAAACCTGTGCATTTCTGAAAACTAGAGACCTAGGGGAATCCAAGATGGGGTGACTTGTGTGGCTCGGACCAGGTTCTGTTACCCAGAATCCTTTGCAAACCTCAAAATTTTGCCAAAAAAACACATGTTCCTCACATTTCTGTGGCAGAAAGTTCTGGAATCTGAGAGGAGCCACAAAATTCCTTCCACCCAGCGTTCCCCCACGTCTCCCGATAAAAATGATACCTCACTTGTGTGGGTAGGCCTAGCGCCCGCGACAGGAAGCGCCCTAAAGCGCAACGTGGACACAGCCAAATTTTTGAAGGAAAACAGAGGTGTTTTTTGCAAAGTGCCTACCTGTAGATTTTGGCCTGTAGCTCAGCCGCCACCTAGGGAAACCTACCAAACCTGTGCATTTCTGAAAACTAGAGACCTAGGAGAATCCAAGATGGGGTGACTTGTGTGGCTTGGACCAGGTTCTGTTACCCAGAATCCTTTGCAAACCTCAAAATTTGGCCAAAAAAACACATGTTCCTCACATTTCTGTGCAGAAAGTTCTGGAATCTGAGAGGAGCCACAAATTTCCTTCCACCCAGCGTTCCCCCACGTCTCCCGATAAAAATGATACCTCACTTGTGTGGGTAGGCCTAGCGCCCGCTACAGGAAACGCCCCAAAGCGCAACGTGGACACAGACAAATTTTAGAAGAAAAACAGAGGTGTTTTTTGCAAAGTGCCTACCTGTAGATTTTGGCCTGTAGCTCAGCCGCCACCTAGGGAAACCTACCAAACCTGTGCATTTCTGAAAACTAGAGACCTAGGGGAATGCAAGATGGGGTGACTTGTGTGGCTCGGACCAGGTTCTGTTACCCAAAATCCTTTGCAAATCTCAAAATTTGGCTAAAAAAACACATGTTCCTCACATTTCTGTGGCAGAAAGTTCTGGAATCTGAGAGGAGCCACAAATTTCCTTCCACCCAGCGTTCCCTCACGTCTCTCGATAAAAATGATACCTCACTTGTGTGGGTAGGCCTAGCGCCTGCGACAGGAAACGCCCCAAACCGCAACGTGGACACAGCCAAATTTTTGAAGGAAAACAGAGGTGTTTTTTGGAAAGTGCCTACCTGTAGATTTTGGCCTGTAGCTCAGCCGCCACCTAGGGAAACCTGCCAAACCTGTGCATTTCTGAAAACTAGAGACCTAGGGGAGTCCAAGATGGGGTGACTTGTGTGGCTCGGACCAGGTTCTGTTACCCAGAATCCTTTGCAAACCTCAAAATTTGGCTAAAAAAACACATGTTCCTCACATTTCTGTGGCAGAAAGTTCTGGAATCTGAGAGGAGCCACAAATTTCCTTCCACCCAGCGTTCCCCCACGTCTCCCGATAAAAATGCTACCTCACTTGTGTGGGTAGGCCTAGCGCACGCGACAGGAAACGCCCCAAAGCGCAACGTGGACACAGACAAATTTTTGAAGGAAAACAGAGGTGTTTTTTTGCAAAGTGCCTACCTGTAGATTTTGGCCTGTAGCTCAGCCGCCACCTAGGGAAACCTACCAAACCTGTGCATTTCTGAAAACTAGAGACCTAGGGGAATCCAAGATGGGGAGACTTGTGTGGCTCGGACCAGGTTCTGTTACCCAGAATCCTTTGCAAACCTCAAAATTTGGCTAAAAAAACACATGTTCCTCACATTTCTGTGGCAGAAAGTTCTGGAATCTGAGAGGAGCCACAAATTTCCTTCCACCCAGCGTTCCCCCACGTCTCCCGATAAAAATGAAACCTCACTTGTGTGGGTAGGCCTAGCGCCTGTGACAGGAAACGCCCCAAAGCGCAACTTGGACACAGCCAAATTTTTCAAGGAAAACAGAGGTGTTTTTTGCAAAGTGCCTACCTGTAGATTTTGGCCTGTAGCTCAGCCGCCACCTTGGGAAACCTACCAAACCTGTGCATTTCTGAAAACTAGAGACCTAGGGGAATCCAAGATGGGGTGACTTGTGTGGCTCGGACCAGGTTCTGTTACCCAGAATCCTTTGCAAACCTCAAAATTTGGCCAAAAAAACACATGTTCCTCACATTTCTGTGGCAGAAAGTTCTGGAATCTGAGAGGAGCCACAAATTTCCTTCCACCCAGCGTTCCCCCACGTCTCCCGATAAAAATTATACCTCACTTGTGTGGGTAGGCCTAGCGCCTGCGACAGGAAACGCCCCAAAGCGCAACTTGGACACAGCCAAATTTTTCAAGGAAAACAGAGGTGTTTTTTGCAAAGTGCCTACCTGTAGATTTTGGCCTGTAGCTCAGCCGCCACCTAGGGAAACCTACCAAACCTGTGCATTTCTGAAAACTAGAGACCTAGGGGAATCCAAGATGGGGTGACTTGTGTGGCTCGGACCAGGTTCTGTTACCCAGAATCCTTTGCAAACCTCAAAATTTTGCCAAAAAAACACATGTTCCTCACATTTCTGTGGCAGAAAGTTCTGGAATCTGAGAGGAGCCACAAATTTCCTTCCACCCAGCGTTCCCCCACGTCTCCCGATGAAAATGTTACCTCACTTGTGTGGGTAGGCCTAGCGCACGCGACAGGAAACGCCCCAAAGCTCAACGTAGACACAGCCAAATTTTTGAAAGACAACAGAGGTGTTTTTTGGAAAGTGCCTACCTGTAGATTTTGGCCTGTAGCTCAGCCGCCACCTAGGGAAACCTACCAAACCTGTGCATTTCTGAAAACTAGAGGCCTAGGGGAATCCAAGATGGGGTGACTTGTGTGGCTCGGACCAGGTTCTGTTACCCAGAATCCTTTGCAAACCTCAAAATTTTGCTAAAAAAACACATGTTCCTCACATTTCTGTGGCAGAAAGTTCTGGAATCTGAGAGGAGCCACAAATTTCCTTCCACCCAGCGTTCCCCCACGTCTCCCGATAAAAATGATACCTCACTTGTGTGGGTAGGCCTAGCGCCTGCGACAGGAAACGCCCCAAAGCGTAACTTGGACACAGCCAAATTTTTCAAGGAAAACAGAGGTGTTTTTTGCAAAGTGCCTACCTGTAGATTTTGGCCTGTAGCTCAGCCGCCACCTAGGGAAACCTACCAAACCTGTGCATTTCTGAAAACTAGAGACCTAGGGGAATCCAAGATGGGGTGACTTGTGTGGCTCGGACCAGGTTCTGTTACCCAGAATCCTTTGCAAACCTCAAAATTTTGCCAAAAAAACACATGTTCCTCACATTTCTGTGGCAGAAAGTTCTGGAATCTGAGAGGAGCCACAAATTTCCTTCCACCCAGCGTTCCCCCACGTCTCCCGATAAAAATGATACCTCACTTGTGTGGGTAGGCCTAGCGCCTGCGACAGGAAACGCCCCAAAGCGCAACTTGGACACAGCCAAATTTTTCAAGGAAAACAGAGGTGTTTTTTGCAAAGTGCCTACCTGTAGATTTTGGCCTGTAGCTCAGCCGCCACCTAGGGAAACCTACCAAACCTGTGCATTTATGAAAACTAGAGACCTAGGGGAATCCAAGATGGGGTGACTTGTGTGGCTCGGACCAGGTTCTGTTACCCAGAATCCTTTGCAAACCTCAAAATTTTGCCAAAAAAACACATGTTCCTCACATTTCTGTGGCAGAAAGTTCTGGAATCTGAGAGGAGCCACAAATTTCCTTCCACCCAGCGTTCCCCCACGTCTCCCGATGAAAATGTTACCTCACTTGTGTGGGTAGGCCTAGCGCACGCGACAGGAAACGCCCCAAAGCTCAACGTGGACACAGCCAAATTTTTGAAGGACAACAGAGGTGTTTTTTGGAAAGTGCCTACCTGTAGAATTTGGCCTGTAGCTCAGCCGCCACCTAGGGAAACCTACCAAACCTGTGCATTTCTGAAAACTAGAGGCCTAGGGGAATCCAAGATGGGGTGACTTGTGTGGCTCGGACCAGGTTCTGTTACCCAGAATCCTTTGCAAACCTCAAAATTTTGCTAAAAAAACACATGTTCCTCACATTTCTGTGGCAGAAAGTTCTGGAATCTGAGAGGAGCCACAAATTTCCTTCCACCCAGCGTTCCCCCACGTCTCCCGATGAAAATGTTACCTCACTTGTGTGGGTAGGCCTAGCGCCCGCGACAGGAAACGCCCCAAAGCGCAACGTGGACACAGCCAAATTTTTGAAGGAAACAGAGGTGTTTTTTGCAAAGTGCCTACCTGTAGATTTTGGCCTGTAGCTCAGCCGCCACCTAGGGAAACCTACCAAACCTGTGCATTTCTGAAAACTAGAGACCTAGGGGAATCCAAGATGGTGTGACTTGTGTGGCTCGGACCAGGTTCTGTTACCCAGAATCCTTTGCAAACCTCAACATGTGGCTAAACAAACACATGTTCCTCACATTTCTGTGGCAGAAAGTTCTGGAATCTGAGAGGAGCCACAAATTTCCTTCGCCCAGCATTCCCCCACGTCTCCCGATAAAAATGATACCTCACTTGTGTGGGTAGGCCTAGCGCACGCGACAGGAAACGCCCCAAAGCTCAACGTGGACACAGCCAAATTTTTGAAGGAAAACAGAGGTGTTTTTTGCAAAGTGCCTAGCTGTAGATTTTGGCCTGTAGCTCAGCCGCCACCTAGGGAAACCTACCAAACCTGTGCATTTCTCAAAACTAGAGACCTAGGGGAATCCAAGATGGGGTGACTTGTGTGGCTCGGACCAGGTTCTGTTACACAGAATCCTTTGCAAACCTCAAAATTTTGCCAAAAAAACACATGTTCCTCACATTTCTGTGGCAGAAAGTTCTGGAATCTGAGAGGAGCCACAAATTTCCTTCCACCCAGCGTTCCCCCACGTCTCCCGATGAAAATGTTACCTCACTTGTGTGGGTAGGCCTAGCGCACGCGACAGGAAACGCCCCAAAGCTCAACGTGGACACAGCCAAATTTTTGAAGGACAACAGAGGTGTTTTTTGGAAAGTGCCTACCTGTAGATTTTGGCCTGTAGCTCAGCCGCCACCTAGGGAAACCTACCAAACCTGTGCATTTCTGAAAACTAGAGGCCTAGGGGAATCCAAGATGGGGTGACTTGTGTGGCTCGGACCAGGTTCTGTTACCCAGAATCTTTTGCAAACCTCAAAATTTTGCTAAAAAAACACATGTTCCTCACATTTCTGTGGCAGAAAGTTCTGGAATCTGAGAGGAGCCACAAATTTCCTTCCACCCAGCGTTCCCCCACGTCTCCCGATGAAAATGTTACCTCACTTGTGTGGGTAGGCCTAGCGCCCGCGACAGGAAACGCCCCAAAGCGCAACGTGGACACAGCCAAATTTTTGAAGGAAACAGAGGTGTTTTTTGCAAAGTGCCTAGCTGTAGATTTTGGCCTGTAGCTCAGCCGCCACCTAGGGAAACCTACCAAACCTGTGCATTTCTCAAAACTAGAGACCTAGGGGAATCCAAGATGGGGTGACTTGTGTGGCTCGGACCAGGTTCTGTTACCCAGAATCCTTTGCAAACCTCAAAATTTGGCTAAAAAAACACATGTTCCTCACATTTCTGTGGCAGAAAGTTCTGGAATCTGAGAGGAGCCACAAATTTCCTTCCACCCAGCGTTCCCCCACGTCTCCCGATAAAAATGCTACCTCACTTGTGTGGGTAGGCCTAGCGCACGCGACAGGAAACGCCCCAAAGCGCAACGTGGACACAGCCACATTTTTGAAGGAAAACAGAGGTGTTTTTTTGCAAAGTGCCTACCTGTAGATTTTGGCCTGTAGCTCAGCCGCCACCTAGGGAAACCTACCAAACCTGTGCATTTCTGAAAACTAGAGACCTAGGGGAATCCAAGATGGGGAGACTTGTGTGGCTCGGACCAGGTTCTGTTACCCAGAATCCTTTGCAAACCTCAAAATTTGGCTAAAAAAACACATGTTCCTCACATTTCTGTGGCAGAAAGTTCTGGAATCTGAGAGGAGCCACAAATTTCCTTCCACCCAGCGTTCCCCCACGTCTCCCGATAAAAATGAAACCTCACTTGTGTGGGTAGGCCTAGCGCCTGCGACAGGAAACGCCCCAAAGCGCAACTTGGACACAGCCAAATTTTTCAAGGAAAACAGAGGTGTTTTTTGCAAAGTGCCTACCTGTAGATTTTGGCCTGTAGCTCAGCCGCCACCTAGGGAAACCTACCAAACCTGTGCATTTCTGAAAACTAGAGGCCTAGGGGAATCCAAGATGGGGTGACTTGTGTGGCTCGGACCAGGTTCTGTTACCCAGAATCCTTTGCAAACCTCAAAATTTGGCTAAAAAAACACATGTTCCTCACATTTCTGTGGCAGAAAGTTCTGGAATCTGAGAGGAGCCACAAATTTCCTTCCACCCAGCGTTCCCCCACGTCTCCCGATAAAAATGCTACCTCACTTGTGTGGGTAGGCCTAGCGCACGCGACAGGAAACGCCCCAAAGCGCAACGTGGACACAGCCAAATTTTTGAAGGAAAACAGAGGTGTTTTTTTGCAAAGTGCCTACCTGTAGATTTTGGCCTGTAGCTCAGCCGCCACCTAGGGAAACCTACCAAACCTGTGCATTTATGAAAACTAGAGACCTAGGGGAATCCAAGATGGGGAGACTTGTGTGGCTCGGACCAGGTTCTGTTACCCAGAATCCTTTGCAAACCTCAAAATTTGGCTAAATAAACACATGTTCCTCACATTTCTGTGGCAGAAAGTTCTGGAATCTGAGAGGAGCCACAAATTTCCTTCCACCCAGCGTTCCCCCACGTCTCCCGATGAAAATGTTACCTCACTTGTGTGGGTAGGCCTAGCGCACGCGACAGGAAACGCCCCAAAGCTCAACGTGGACACAGCCAAATTTTTGAAGGAAAACAGAGGTGTTTTTTGGAAAGTGCCTACCTGTAGATTTTGGCCTGTAGCTCAGCCGCCACCTAGGGAAACCTACCAAACCTGTGTATTTCTGAAAACTAGAGGCCTAGGGGAATCCAAGATGGGGTGACTTGTGTGGCTCGGACCAGGTTCTGTTACCCAGAATCCTTTGCAAACCTCAAAATTTGGCTAAAAAACACATGTTCCTCACATTTCTGTGGCAGAAAGTTCTGGAATCTGAGAGGAGCCACAAATTTCCTTCCACCCAGCGTTCCCCCACGTCTCCCGATAAAAATGCTACCTCACTTGTGTGGGTAGGCCTAGAGCACGCGACAGGAAACGCCCCAAAGCGCAACGTGGACACAGCCAAATTTTTGAAGGAAAACAGAGGTGTTTTTTTGCAAAGTGCCTACCTGTAGATTTTGGCCTGTAGCTCAGCCGCCACCTAGGGAAACCTACCAAACCTGTGCATTTCTGAAAACTAGAGACCTAGGGGAATCCAAGATGGGGAGACTTGTGTGGCTCGGACCAGGTTCTGTTACCCAGAATCCTTTGCAAACCTCAAAATTTGGCTAAAAAAACACATGTTCCTCACATTTCTGTGGCAGAAAGTTCTGGAATCTGAGAGGAGCCACAAATTTCCTTCCACCCAGCGTTCCCCCACGTCTCCCGATAAAAATGAAACCTCACTTGTGTGGGTAGGCCTAGCGCACGCGACAGGAAACGCCCCAAAGCTCAACGTGGACACAGCCAAATTTTTGAAGGAAAACAGAGGTGTTTTTTGGAAAGTGCCTACCTGTAGATTTTGGCCTGTAGCTCAGCCGCCACCTAGGGAAACCTACCAAACCTGTGCATTTCTGAAAACTAGAGGCCTAGGGGAATCCAAGATGGGGTGACTTGTGTGGCTCGGACCAGGTTCTGTTACCCAGAATCCTTTGCAAACCTCAAAATTTGGCTAAAAAAACACATGTTCCTCACATTTCTGTGGCAGAAAGTTCTGGAATCTGAGAGGAGCCACAAATTTCCTTCCACCCAGCGTTCCCCCACGTCTCCCGATAAAAATGCTACCTCACTTGTGTGGGTAGGCCTAGCGCACGCGACAGGAAACGCCCCAAAGCGCAACGTGGACACAGCCAAATTTTTGAAGGAAAACAGAGGTGTTTTTTTGCAAAGTGCCTACCTGTAGATTTTGGCCTGTAGCTCAGCCGCCACCTAGGGAAACCTACCAAACCTGTGCATTTATGAAAACTAGAGACCTAGGGGAATCCAAGATGGGGAGACTTGTGTGGCTCGGACCAGGTTCTGTTACCCAGAATCCTTTGCAAACCTCAAAATTTGGCTAAATAAACACATGTTCCTCACATTTCTGTGGCAGAAAGTTCTGGAATCTGAGAGGAGCCACAAATTTCCTTCCACCCAGCGTTCCCCCACGTCTCCCGATAAAAATGAAACCTCACTTGTGTGGGTAGGCCTAGCGCCTGCGACAGGAAACGCCCCAAAGCGCAACTTGGACACAGCCAAATTTTTCAAGGAAAACAGAGGTGTTTTTTGCAAAGTGCCTACCTGTAGATTTTGGCCTGTAGCTCAGCCGCCACCTTGGGAAACCTACCAAACCTGTGCATTTCTGAAAACTAGAGACCTAGGGGAATCCAAGATGGGGTGACTTGTGTGGCTCGGACCAGGTTCTGTTACCCAGAATCCTTTGCAAACCTCAAAATTTGGCCAAAAAAACACATGTTCCTCACATTTCTGTGGCAGAAAGTTCTGGAATCTGAGAGGAGCCACAAATTTCCTTCCACCCAGCGTTCCCCCACGTCTCCCGATAAAAATGATACCTCACTTGTGTGGGTAGGCCTAGCGCCTGCGACAGGAAACGCGCCAAAGCTCAACTTGGACACAGCCAAATTTTTCAAGGAAAACAGAGGTGTTTTTTGCAAAGTGCCTACCTGTAGATTTTGGCCTGTAGCTCAGCCGCCACCTAGGGAAACCTACCAAACCTGTGCATTTCTGAAAACTAGAGACCTAGGGGAATCCAAGATGGGGTGACTTGTGTGGCTCGGACCAGGTTCTGTTACCCAGAATCCTTTGCAAACCTCAAAATTTTGCCAAAAAAAAACACATGTTCCTCACATTTCTGTGGCAGAAAGTTCTGGAATCTGAGAGGAGCCCCAAATTTCCTTCCACCCAGCGTTCCCCCACGTCTCCCGATGAAAATGTTACCTCACTTGTGTGGGTAGGCCTAGCGCACGCGACAGGAAACGCCCCAAAGCTCAACGTGGACACAGCCAAATTTTTGAAGGACAACAGAGGTGTTTTTTGGAAAGTGCCTACCTGTAGATTTTGGCCTGTAGCTCAGCCGCCACCTAGGGAAACCTACCAAACCTGTGCATTTCTGAAAACTAGAGGCCTAGGGGAATCCAAGATGGGGTGACTTGTGTGGCTCAGACCAGGTTCTGTTACCCAGAATCCTTTGCAAACCTCAAAATTTTGCTAAAAAAACACATGTTCCTCACATTTCTGTGGCAGAAAGTTCTGGAATCTGAGAGGAGCCACAAATTTCCTTCCACCCAGCGTTCCCCCACGTCTCCCGATGAAAATGTTACCTCACTTGTGTGGGTAGGCCTAGCGCCCGCGACAAGAAACGCCCCAAAGCGCAACATGGACACAGCCAAAATTTTGAAGGAAACAGAGGTGTTTTTTGCAAAGTGCCTACCTGTAGATTTTGGCCTGTAGCTCAGCCGCCACCTAGGGAAACCTACCAAACCTGTGCATTTCTGAAAACTAGAGACCTAGGGGAATCAAAGATGGTGTGACTTGTGTGGCTCGGACCAGGTTCTGTTACCCAGAATCCTTTGCAAACCTCAACATGTGGCTAAACAAACACATGTTCCTCACATTTCTGTGGCAGAAAGTTCTGGAATCTGAGAGGAGCCACAAATTTCCTTCGCCCCGCATTCCCCCACGTCTCCCGATAAAAATGATACCTCACTTGTGTGGGTAGGCCTAGCGCCCGCGACAGGAAACGCCCCAAAGCGCAACGTGGACACAGCCAAATTTTTGAAGGAAAACAGAGGTGTTTTTTGCAAAGTGCCTAGCTGTAGATTTTGGCCTGTAGCTCAGCCGCCACCTAGGGAAACCTACCAAACCTGTGCATTTCTCAAAACTAGAGACCTAGGGGAATCCAAGATGGGGTGACTTGTGTGGCTCGGGCCAGGTTCTGTTACCCAGAATCCTTTGCAAACCTCAAAATTTGGCTAAAAAAACACATGTTCCTCACATTTCTGTGGCAGAAAGTTCTGGAATCTGAGAGGAGCCACAAATTTCCTTCCACCCAGCGTTCCCCCACGTCTCCCGATAAAAATGCTACCTCACTTGTGTGGGTAGGCCTAGCGCACGCGACAGGAAACGCCCCAAAGCGCAACGTGGACACAGCCAAATTTTTGAAGGAAAACAGAGGTGTTTTTTTGCAAAGTGCCTACCTGTAGATTTTGGCCTGTAGCTCAGCCGCCACCTAGGGAAACCTACCAAACCTGTGCATTTCTGAAAACTAGAGACCTAGGGGAATCCAAGATGGGGAGACTTATGTGGCTCGGACCAGGTTCTGTTACCCAGAATCCTTTGCAAACCTCAAAATTTGGCTAAAAAAACACATGTTCCTCACATTTCTGTGGCAGAAAGTTCTGGAATCTGAGAGGAGCCACAAATTTCCTTCCACCCAGCGTTCCCCCACGTCTCCCGATAAAAATGAAACCTCACTTGTGTGGGTAGGCCTAGCGCCTGCGACAGGAAACGCCCCAAAGCGCAACTTGGACACAGCCAAATTTTTCAAGGAAAACAGAGGTGTTTTTTGCAAAGTGCCTACCTGTAGATTTTGGCCTGTAGCTCAGCCGCCACCTTGGGAAACCTACCAAACCTGTGCATTTCTGAAAACTAGAGACCTAGGGGAATCCAAGATGGGGTGACTTGTGTGGCTCGGACCAGGTTCTGTTACCCAGAATCCTTTGCAAACCTCAAAATTTGGCCAAAAAAACACATGTTCCTCACATTTCTGTGGCAGAAAGTTCTGGAATCTGAGAGGAGCCACAAATTTCCTTCCACCCAGCGTTCCCCCATGTCTCCCGATAAAAATGATACCTCACTTGTGTGGGTAGGCCTAGCGCTTGCGACAGGAAACGCCCCAAAGCGCAACTTGGACACAGCCAAATTTTTCAAGGAAAACAGAGGTGTTTTTTGCAAAGTGCCTACCTGTAGATTTTGGCCTGTAGCTCAGCCGCCACCTAGGGAAACCTACCAAACCTGTGCATTTCTGAAAACTAGAGACCTAGGGGAATCCAAGATGGGGTGACTTGTGTGGCTCGGACCAGGTTCTGTTACCCAGAATCCTTTGCAAACCTCAAAATTTTGCCAAAAAAACACATGTTCCTCACATTTCTGTGGCAGAAAGTTCTGGAATCTGAGAGGAGCCACAAATTTCCTTCCACCCAGCGTTCCCCCACGTCTCCCGATGAAAATGTTACCTCACTTGTGTGGGTAGGCCTAGCGCCCGCGACAGGAAACGCCCCAAAGCGCAACGTGGACACAGCCAAATTTTTGAAGGAAACAGAGGTGTTTTTTGCAAAGTGCCTACCTGTAGATTTTGGCCTGTAGCTCAGCCGCCACCTCTTGAAACCTACCAAACCTGTGCATTTCTGAAAACTAGAGACCTAGGGGAATCCAAGATGGTGTGACTTGTGTGGCTCGGACCAGGTTCTGTTACCCAGAATCCTTTGCAAACCTCAACATGTGGCTAAACAAACACATGTTCCTCACATTTCTGTGGCAGAAAGTTCTGGAATCTGAGAGGAGCCACAAATTTCCTTCGCCCAGCGTTCCCCCACGTCTCCCGATAAAAATGATACCTCACTTGTGTGGGTAGGCCTAGCGCCCGCGACAGGAAACGCCCCAAAGCGCAACGTGGACACAGCCAAATTTTTGAAGGAAAACAGAGGTGCTTTTTGCAAAGTGCCTAGCTGTAGATTTTGGCCTGTAGCTCAGCCGCCACCTAGGGAAACCTACCAAACCTGTGCATTTCTCAAAACTAGAGACCTAGGGGAATCCTAGATGGGGTGACTTGTGTGGCTCGGACCAGGTTCTGTTACCCAGAATCCTTTGCAAACCTCAAAATTTTGCCAAAAAAACACATGTTCCTCACATTTATGTGGCAGAAAGTTCTGGAATCTGAGAGGAGCCACAAATTTCCTTCCACCCAGCGTTCCCCCACGTCTCCCGATGAAAATGTTACCTCACTTGTGTGGGTAGGCCTAGCGCCCGCGACAGGAAACGCCCCAAAGCGCAACGTGGACACAGCCAAATTTTTGAAGGAAACAGAGGTGTTTTTTGCAAAGTGCCTACCTGTAGATTTTGGCCTGTAGCTCAGCCGCCACCTAGGGAAAACGTACCAAACCTGTGCATTTCTGAAAACTAGAGACCTAGGGGAATCCAAGATGGTGTGACTTGTGTGGCTCGGACCAGGTTCTGTTACCCAGAATCCTTTGCAAACCTCAACATGTGGCTAAACAAACACATGTTCCTCACATTTCTGTGGCAGAAAGTTCTGGAATCTGAGAAGAGCCACAAATTTCCTTCGCCCAGCGTTCCCCCACGTCTCCCGATAAAAATGATACCTCACTTGTGTGGGTAGGCCTAGCGCCCGCGACAGGAAACGCCCCAAAGCGCAACGTGGACACAGCCAAATTTTTGAAGGAAAACAGAGGTGTTTTTTGCAAAGTGCCTAGCTGTAGATTTTGGCCTGTAGCTCAGCCGCCACCTAGGGAAACCTACCAAACCTGTGCATTTCTCAAAACTAGAGACCTAGGGGAATCCTAGATGGGGTGACTTGTGTGGCTCGGACCAGGTTCTGTTACCCAAAATCCTTTGCAAACCTCAAAATTTGGCTAAAAAAACACATGTTCCTAAAATTTCTGTGGCAGAAAGTTCTGGAATCTGAGAGGAGCCACAAATTTCCTTCCACCCAGCGTTCCCCCACGTCTCCCGATGAAAATGTTACCTCACTTGTGTGGGTAGGCCTAGCGCCCGCGACAGGAAACGCCCCAAAGCGCTACGTGGACACAGCCAAATTTTTGAAGGAAAACAGAGGTGTTTTTTGCAAAGTGCCTAGATGTAGATTTTGGCCTGTAGCTCAGCCGCCACCTAGGGAAACCTACCAAACCTGTGCATTTCTCAAAACTAGAGACCTAGGGGAATCCTAGATGGGGTGACTTGTGTGGCTCGGACCAGGTTCTGTTACCCAAAATCCTTTGCAAACCTCAAAATTTGGCTAAAAAAACACATGTTCCTAACATTTCTGTGGCAGAAAGTTCTGGAATCTGAGAGGAGCCACAAATTTCCTTCCACCCAGCGTTCCCCAACGTCTCCCGATAAAAATGATACCTCACTTGTGTGGGTAGGCCTAGCGCCCGCGACAGGAAACGCCCCAAAGCGCAACGTGGACACAGCCAAATTTTTGAAGGAAAACAGAGGTGCTTTTTGCAAAGTGCCTAGCTGTAGATTTTGGCCTGTAGCTCAGCCGCCACCTAGGGAAACCTACCAAACCTGTGCATTTCTCAAAACTAGAGACCTAGGGGAATCCTAGATGGGGTGACTTGTGTGGCTCGGACCAGGTTCTGTTACCCAGAATCCTTTGCAAACCTCAAAATTTTGCCAAAAAAACACATGTTCCTCACATTTCTGTGGCAGAAAGTTCTGGAATCTGAGAGGAGCCACAAATTTCCTTCCACCCAGCGTTCCCCCACGTCTCCCGATGAAAATGTTACCTCACTTGTGTGGGTAGGCCTAGCGCCCGCGACAGGAAACGCCCCAAAGCGCAACGTGGACACAGCCAAATTTTTGAAGGAAACAGAGGTGTTTTTTGCAAAGTGCCTACCTGTAGATTTTGGCCTGTAGCTCAGCCGCCACCTAGGGAAACCTACCAAACCTGTGCATTTCTGAAAACTAGAGACCTAGGGGAATCCAAGATGGTGTGACTTGTGTGGCTCGGACCAGGTTCTGTTACCCAGAATCCTTTGCAAACCTCAACATGTGGCTAAACAAACACATGTTCCTCACATTTCTGTGGCAGAAAGTTCTGGAATCTGAGAAGAGCCACAAATTTCCTTTGCCCAGCGTTCCCCCACGTCTCCCGATAAAAATGATACCTCACTTGTGTGGGTAGGCCTAGCGCCCGCGACAGGAAACGCCCCAAAGCGCAACGTGGACACAGCCAAATTTTTGAAGGAAAACAGAGGTGTTTTTTGCAAAGTGCCTAGCTGTAGATTTTGGCCTGTAGCTCAGCTGCCACCTAGGGAAACCTACCAAACCTGTGCATTTCTCAAAACTAGAGACCTAGGGGAATCCTAGATGGGGTGACTTGTGTGGCTCGGACCAGGTTCTGTTACCCAAAATCCTTTGCAAACCTCAAAATTTGGCTAAAAAAACACATGTTCCTAAAATTTCTGTGGCAGAAAGTTCTGGAATCTGAGAGGAGCCACAAATTTCCTTCCACCCAGCGTTCCCCCACGTCTCCCGATGAAAATGTTACCTCACTTGTGTGGGTAGGCCTAGCGCCCGCGACAGGAAACGCCCCAAAGCGCTACGTGGACACAGCCAAATTTTTGAAGGAAAACAGAGGTGTTTTTTGCAAAGTGCCTAGATGTAGATTTTGGCCTGTAGCTCAGCCGCCACCTAGGGAAACCTACCAAACCTGTGCATTTCTCAAAACTAGAGACCTAGGGGAATCCTAGATGGGGTGACTTGTGTGGCTCGGACCAGGTTCTGTTACCCAAAATCCTTTGCAAACCTCAAAATTTGGCTAAAAAAACACATGTTCCTAACATTTCTGTGGCAGAAAGTTCTGGAATCTGAGAGGAGCCACAAATTTCCTTCCACCCAGCGTTCCCCAACGTCTCCCGATAAAAATGATACCTCACTTGTGTGGGTAGGCCTAGCGCCCGCGACAGGAAACGCCCCAAAGCGCAACGTGGACACAGCCAAATTTTTGAAGGAAAACAGAGGTGCTTTTTGCAAAGTGCCTAGCTGTAGATTTTGGCCTGTAGCTCAGCCGCCACCTAGGGAAACCTACCAAACCTGTGCATTTCTCAAAACTAGAGACCTAGGTGAATCCTAGATGGGGTGACTTGTGTGGCTCGGACCAGGTTCTGTTACCCAGAATCCTTTGCAAACCTCAAAATTTTGCCAAAAAAACACATGTTCCTCACATTTCTGTGGCAGAAAGTTCTGGAATCTGAGAGGAGCCACAAATTTCCTTCCACCCAGCGTTCCCCCACGTCTCCCGATGAAAATGTTACCTCACTTGTGTGGGTAGGCCTAGCGCCCGCGACAGGAAACGCCCCAAAGCGCAACGTGGACACAGCCAAATTTTTGAAGGAAACAGAGGTGTTTTTTGCAAAGTGCCTACCTGTAGATTTTGGCCTGTAGCTCAGCCGCCACCTAGGGAAACCTACCAAACCTGTGCATTTCTGAAAACTAGAGACCTAGGGGAATCCAAGATGGTGTGACTTGTGTGGCTCGGACCAGGTTCTGTTACCCAGAATCCTTTGCAAACCTCAACATGTGGCTAAACAAACACATGTTCCTCACATTTCTGTGGCAGAAAGTTCTGGAATCTGAGAAGAGCCACAAATTTCCTTCGCCCAGCGTTCCCCCACGTCTCCCGATAAAAATGATACCTCACTTGTGTGGGTAGGCCTAGCGCCCGCGACAGGAAACGCCCCAAAGCGCAACGTGGACACAGCCAAATTTTTGAAGGAAAACAGAGGTGTTTTTTGCAAAGTGCCTAGCTGTAGATTTTGGCCTGTAGCTCAGCCGCCACCTAGGGAAACCTACCAAACCTGTGCATTTCTCAAAACTAGAGACCTAGGGGAATCCTAGATGGGGTGACTTGTGTGGCTCGGACCAGGTTCTGTTACCCAAAATCCTTTGCAAACCTCAAAATTTGGCTAAAAAAACACATGTTCCTAACATTTCTGTGGCAGAAAGTTCTGGAATCTGAGAGGAGCCACAAATTTCCTTCCACCCAGCGTTCCCCCACGTCTCCCGATGAAAATGTTACCTCACTTGTGTGGGTAGGCCTAGCGCCCGCGACAGGAAACGCCCCAAAGCGCAACGTGGACACAGCCAAATTTTTGAAGGAAACAGAGGTGTTTTTTGCAAAGTGCCTACCTGTAGATTTTGGCCTGTAGCTCAGCCGCCACCTAGGGAAACCTACCAAACCTGTGCATTTCTGAAAACTAGAGACCTAGGGGAATCCAAGATGGTGTGACTTGTGTGGCTTGGACCAGGTTCTGTTACCCAGAATCCTTTGCAAACCTCAACATGTGGCTAAACAAACACATGTTCCTCACATTTCTGTGGCAGAAAGTTCTGGAATCTGAGAGGAGCCACAAATGTCCTTCGCCCAGCGTTCCCCCATGTCTCCCGATAAAAATGATACCTCACTTGTGTGGGTAGGCCTAGCGCCCGCGACAGGAAACGCCCCAAAGCGCAACGTGGACACAGCCAAATTTTTGAAGGAAAACAGAGGTGTTTTTTGCAAAGTGCCTAGCTGTAGATTTTGGCCTGTAGCTCAGCCGCCACCTAGGGAAACCTACCAAACCTGTGCATTTCTCAAAACTAGAGACCTAGGGGAATCCTAGATGGGGTGACTTGTGTGGCTCGGACCAGGTTCTGTTACCCAAAATCCTTTGCAAACCTCAAAATTTGGCTAAAAAAACACATGTTCCTAACATTTCTGTGGCAGAAAGTTCTGGAATCTGAGAGGAGCCACAAATTTCCTTCCACCCAGCGTTCCCCAACGTCTCCCGATAAAAATTATACCTCACTTCTGTGGGTAGGCCTAGCGCACGCGACAGGAAACGCCCCAAAGCTCAACGTGGACTCAGCCAAATTTTTGAAGGAAAACAGAGGTGTTTTTTGGAAAGTGCCTACCTGTAGATTTTGGCCTGTAGCTCAGCCGCCACCTAGGGAAACCTACCAAACCTGTGCATTTCTGAAAACTAGAGGCCTAGGGGAATCCAAGATGGGGTGACTTGTGTGGCTCGGACCAGGTTCTGTTACCCAGAATCCTTTGTGTTAGACTTTTGCTTATGCAGGGTCATCCCCAGTCTTTTTTGCCTCCTGCCTCCTATTGTTTTCTGACATGTTGCTGTTGGCTTTTCAACTCTGAGCACTTTACCACTGCTAACCAGTGCTAAAGTGCATATGCTCTCCTGTTTAAATTGTATGTAAGTGGTTTATCCATGATTGGCATATTTGATTTACTAGTAAGTCCCTAGTAAGGTGCACTAGAGGTGCCAGGGCCTGTAAATCAAATGATACTAGTGGGCCTGCAGCACTGGTTGTGCCACCCACATAAGTAGCTCTGTAATCATGTCTCAGACCTGCCACTGCAGTGTCTGTGTGTGTATTTTTACACTGTAAATTCGACTTGGCAAGTGTACCCACTTGCCAGGCCTAAACCTTCCCTTTTCTTACATGTAAGGCACCCCTAAGGTAGGCCCTAGGTAGCCCCAAGGGCAGGGTGCAGTGTATGGATAAGGTAGGACATATAGTAATGTGGTTTATATGTCCTGACAGTGAAATACTGCCAATTTCGTTTTCACTGTTGCAAGGTCTGTCTCTCTCTCATAGGATAATATGGGGGCTACCTTTAAATATGATTAAAGTGTAGATTCCCCTAGAGAAGAGATGGACAGGTGGAGTTTGGGATCCCTGAACTCACAATTTAAAAATGCATCTTTTAGTAAAGTTGATTTTGAGATTGTGAGTTTGGAAATGCCACTTTTAGAAAGTGAGCATTTTCTTGCTTAAACCATTCTGTGACTCTGCCTTGTTTGTGGATTCCCTGTCTGGGTCAGTTTGACAGTTGGGTTGTTTTTCACCTCACACCAGACAGTGACACAAAGGGAGCTGGGGTGTGATCTGCATTTCCTGATTAGCCATCTCTGCTAGGAGGGAGGGGTGGAGTGGTCACTCTCATCTGAAAGGACTGTGCCTGCCTCTGACAATGCTGTCTCCAGCCCCCTGGTGTGTGTCTGAGGCCTTGCCTGGGCAAGGCAGGATTTCACAAGAAGGTGTGAGTCCCCTTTGAAGGAAGGTGACTTCAAAGACTAAAATGGGTATAAGAAGGGCATCCAAACTTACAAACTTTAGAAACACTTCTGGAATCAAGGGGAACCTCTGCCTGGAGAAGAGCTGATCGCTGAGGAACAAGTGCTGCCCTGCCTGTGACTGTGCTTTGTGGAGCTTTCCTGCAGTGCTGCTTCTGCCAGAGTAAGAGGGCAAAGACTGGACTTTGTGTGCCTTCCATCTTGAAGAAGAAATCTCCAAGGGCTTGATGTAGAGCTTGCCTCCTGTTGTTGAAGTCTCAGGGATAGCAAAGACTTCTTCCTGCCAGCACCTGGAGTCTCTGGAGAGACCCCTACTCTGCTCTGTGGTGCCCTTCCAGTTCCTGGGACCCTGAAAGGAGAGGCTGGCAGCCTAAGGACAAAAATACACGCACCGCGCACCGTGCGGAGAAAAGATCGACGCGAATCCGATCGCGGCTGAGAAAACGACGCGACGCCGGCTCCGCAGCTGAGAAACGACGCCGCAGGAAACGCGACCGGAGAATCGACGCCCGGAGCAGGAGAAACGACGCGCAGCATCGCTGACGAAGGCTGAGAGATCGCAACCAGCGCCGCGGGACTTTCGGACCGTCGCGTGGCTGGCTTTTTCGACGCGCCTCGCCGTGCCGAGCTGTTTTCAACGCATATACCCGTGCAGGGTTATTTTCGACGCACACCGCCCGTGCGGGGTTATTTTTGCCGCAAACCAGGTACATTTTCACGCTAGCAGCGCTAGTGTGTTGTTACAACTACCTAAAGACTCTTTTTATTTGAAACCTTTTAAAAATCATAACTTGACTTGTGTATGTTGGATTTTTGTCGTTTTGGTCTTGTTTTGTCTAGATAAATATTTCCTATTTTTCTAACCTGGTGTTGTGTCATTTTGTAGTGTTTTCATTAAGTTACTGTGTGTGTTGGTACAAATACTTTACGCCCAGCACTCTGAGGTTAAGCCTACTGCTCTGCCAAGCTACCAAGGGGGTAAGCAGGGGTTAGCTGAGGGTGATTCTCTTTTATCCTAACTAGAGTGAGGGTCCTTGCTTGAACAGGGGGTAACCTGACTGTCAACCAAAGACCCCATTTCTAACATTGGTGACCAGCGGTCGGGATTGGACTTGTATTTGTACTTGACATACAGTAATTAAGTGTACACTACTGTTTTGATCTCAGACCACTACGTGACCACATACTACTTGTTTGGCGATCTTTTGATTTTTCTCTTAAGGACTCTTTTTGTTCTACTTCCATGATTTTGCTGATCCCTTGACTGATTCTTTTTACTTCATTGGGAAATTTTTTTTTTTTCTGCCTTTGGAACTTTGCACTTGTGACCATCATGTCTCAATCTGGAGATGCAACAGCTGGAGCTGTGTTTGAAATGGAGAAACTGAAGGAGTACTCAGTTGCTCAATTGAAACAGTTCCTTAAAGATCTTGACTGTCCCACTGAGAGCTCCACCAGGGAGGGGGAGCTGCAACAGGCACAGAGGGCCGAGGTGACAATCAAGAAGGCTGGAGGGCACACAGAGGAGGAGAATGTGGGTGGGGAAGTGCAGAGGATACACAGTGGTGTAGTGGAGGTACCTGTTACGCCTGGGGGGAGGGTCCCCAGGAGGGATGGCAGGGTGTCACCCAAGGGTCTGACTCCTGAAGAGTTACAGGACAGACAGGCAGAAAGGGTTCGCCGGTTGGAGGCAGAAAAGTTGAGGATGCAAAGGGAGTATGACAAGTGGAAAGAGCTGGAAGTCATGAGGGCTGAGTCCAGCTGGAATGGTGGCAGCAACAATTGTATATCCAGTGATGCTGCAGAAGTGCACATGCCCAGAGAGGTGGTGCCCTACTTGAAGGAGGGAGTTAACACACGCCAGGAGGTTCAGGGGTATGAGGTAGCTCCAGTGATGCACAGGGTCCCTGAGGTGGATTGGGGAACTGGCATGGGGAGTCATATTCCTACTGGTGGGAGGGACACTCTACTGACTCTAAGTGAGAGTGACAGGGAGAGGGGTTCCCCCCAAGTAGAAGTCCTGGTTATGGAGTGTGAAGACATCCCAGAAGAGTGTGGGTTGAGTGTCAGGGACAGTCAGGTACTGTCTCACCAGTCTCAGGAGGGTGATGTGGGGTGCTTTGTCAAAGCAGAGTCACTGGATGGTTGGGTGAAGGGTACTTTGGTTAATTCATGTGAGGGGCTGAGTGATGTAATTGCTGGAGAGCATATGTCTAGTCCTTATTTTCCAGAGCTATGCCAACACCAGGTGGAGTGTGAGTTCTCTGACCCCAGGGAGCTTACAATGGAGGCAGACTTCTGGGTGAGTACCAGAGAGTCTGAAGAGGCATTTGGGGGTGCTCCTGAGAGGAGTGGTCTAGGTAGTTCCCAACCAGGTGAGGTAGGGAAGGATTGTAGTGTCCCAGGTAGGTCCCAGTTTAGTGGGATGGGTGAGGGACCCCATGTCCAGTCTCAGAGGAGAGGGAATGGGGATGGGTTGAGGCCCAAGGTGCCCGAGATCCGGTCCCAGGTCCTGGAGGGTTCCCTGCGGGAACCCCAGGAGGGGAGCCTAGCCTGTACCATAGGGCCATCTGTTGAGGGAGACCCCACAGTGTCAGGAGAACTTGGGGGGGCGGCTGTAGCCAGCGTCCCACCAGTTCTGGTGTCTGGCAGTACCACTCCTAGTGAGGGGTTGCAGAAGTCCAGACAGAGGGTTGAGAGGGGGTTGCGGACCCCAGTGGAGAACCTGGAGGGTCAGGGGTCAGCTCTGAGAGCAGAGCCCCCCATGAATGACCTTGGTGAGACCATTTCTGGGTTGGGGGGAATCCAGACTCTGTCAGATGGGCAGAGGTCAGGAGACCTGCGCCAGCCAGACTCTTGTGTGGCCCTTCGGGACAGTGTGTCCCTTGAGGGGGGTAAGTGTGCCCCCCTGGAAGTCCTGGTGTGCCAGGCAATGGTTCAACCGCAGGGTGGTGACTCTGGGTTGAATGATCAGGTTCAGGGGGTAAACTCTGACCTGATGGGGGGTAAATGTGCTCCCAAGGAAGTCCTGGTGTGCCAGGCAATGGTTCAACCGCAGGGTGGTGACCCTGGGTTGGATGACCAGGTTCAGAGGGTAAACTCTGACCTGGTAGGGGGTAGGTATGCCCCCCAAGAAGTCCTGGTTTGCCAGGCAGTGATCCAGTCTGTGGGTACAGACCCTGGATTGGGAGGCCAGGTTAAGGGTGTCTCCCCTGACCTGGAGGAAGGGGCTACTGCTAACAGTGCCCCTACCATGTTGTCTTCTGGGGGGGCCACTCCTAGTTGGGTGGTTCAGGACCCCAGAAGAGAGGGCAGGGGGAGGGAAGCCTCACCCCTGGCCCTGGTCCAACCTGAAGGTACAGACCCCAGGTTGGAGGATCAGTTGCAGGTTAACATCCCTGCACTGATGGAAGAATTGTGCAGGACTGCTTCTACAAGCACCCTGACAGTTTTTGACTCTGGGGGTGCCGCTTCTGCAGGAAGGGTACAGAGCCCCAGAGGGGAGGACCAGGGTCAGGTTGTCATCCCTGACCTGGTGGAAGAGAGAGTGGTCAAAGGGTGCCAGGCACCTGGGGCTACCACCCCCCACTCTCCACAGTCACAGTGGTTAGAGAGGCCTGAGGTCGGGCTCTCATCCCTGACAGTTGTCTGGGGCCACTGTGGCTTGCTGTCCTGGTGGACAGAGTTGCCCCTGGGGGGGGGAGGACGAGAGTCACACCCCGGGGGTGGAGTGGGCAACACCATTGTGTTGGCCCTGGTGGTACTATCTGCCCATTGCAATACATCTGTGAGCAAGGTAAAGTTAGGTGTTGCACAGATGGTGTCTGTAGATGTGGAGAAGGGTTCCCCATGGGTTAGCTTAGTGGGCCCTGAGAGTATGGACAGAGGGATCCAACTGGAGTCAGGAAGGCGTAGAACTGGAACATGCCCCTGCTGTTGTGGGCCTGGGTCCCTGTTCTATCGCCCCAATCAGGGAAGTACATCAAGGTATTGATTGTTCTCCCCTGGCTTTAGGCTGGTAGGGGGTCGTGTTAGACTTTTGCTTATGCAGGGTCATCCCCAGTCTTTTTTGCCTCCTGCCTCCTATTGTTTTCTGACATGTTGCTGTTGGCTTTTCAACTCTGAGCACTTTACCACTGCTAACCAGTGCTAAAGTGCATATGCTCTCCTGTTTAAATTGTATGTAAGTGGTTTATCCATGATTGGCATATTTGATTTACTAGTAAGTCCCTAGTAAGGTGCACTAGAGGTGCCAGGGCCTGTAAATCAAATGCTACTAGTGGGCCTGCAGCACTGGTTGTGCCACCCACATAAGTAGCTCTGTAATCATGTCTCAGACCTGCCACTGCAGTGTCTGTGTGTGTATTTTTACACTGTAAATTAGACTTGGCAAGTGTACCCACTTGCCAGGCCTAAACCTTCCCTTTTCTTACATGTAAGGCACCCCTAAGGTAGGCCCTAGGTAGCCCCAAGGGCAGGGTGCAGTGTATGGATAAGGTAGGACATATAGTAATGTGGTTTATATGTCCTGACAGTGAAATACTGCCAATTTCGTTTTCACTGTTGCAAGGTCTGTCTCTCTCTCATAGGATAATATGGGGGCTACCTTTAAATATGATTAAAGTGTAGATTCCCCTAGAGAAGAGATGGACAGGTGGAGTTTGGGATCCCTGAACTCACAATTTAAAAATGCATCTTTTAGTAAAGTTGATTTTGAGATTGTGAGTTTGGAAATGCCACTTTTAGAAAGTGAGCATTTTCTTGCTTAAACCATTCTGTGACTCTGCCTTGTTTGTGGATTCCCTGTCTGGGTCAGTTTGACAGTTGGGTTGTTTTTCACCTCACACCAGACAGTGACACAAAGGGAGCTGGGGTGTGATCTGCATTTCCTGATTAGCCATCTCTGCTAGGAGGGAGGGGTGGAGTGGTCACTCTCATCTGAAAGGACTGTGCCTGCCTCTGACAATGCTGTCTCCAGCCCCCTGGTGTGTGTCTGAGGCCTTGCCTGGGCAAGGCAGGATTTCACAAGAAGGTGTGAGTCCCCTTTGAAGGAAGGTGACTTCAAAGACTAAAATGGGTATAAGAAGGGCATCCAAACTTACAAACTTTAGAAACACTTCTGGAATCAAGGGGAACCTCTGCCTGGAGAAGAGCTGATCGCTGAGGAACAAGTGCTGCCCTGCCTGTGACTGTGCTTTGTGGAGCTTTCCTGCAGTGCTGCTTCTGCCAGAGTAAGAGGGCAAAGACTGGACTTTGTGTGCCTTCCATCTTGAAGAAGAAATCTCCAAGGGCTTGATGTAGAGCTTGCCTCCTGTTGTTGAAGTCTCAGGGATAGCAAAGACTTCTTCCTGCCAGCACCTGGAGTCTCTGGAGAGACCCCTACTCTGCTCTGTGGTGCCCTTCCAGTTCCTGGGACCCTGAAAGGAGAGGCTGGCAGCCTAAGGACAAAAATACACGCACCGCGCACCGTGCGGAGAAAAGATCGACGCGAATCCGATCGCGGCTGAGAAAACGACGCGACGCCGGCTCCGCAGCTGAGAAACGACGCCGCAGGAAACGCGACCGGAGAATCGACGCCCGGAGCAGGAGAAACGACGCGCAGCATCGCTGACGAAGGCTGAGAGATCGCAACCAGCGCCGCGGGACTTTCGGACCGTCGCGTGGCTGGCTTTTTCGACGCGCCTCGCCGTGCCGAGCTGTTTTCAACGCATATACCCGTGCAGGGTTATTTTCGACGCACACCGCCCGTGCGGGGTTATTTTTGCCGCAAACCAGGTACATTTTCACGCTAGCAGCGCTAGTGTGTTGTTACAACTACCTAAAGACTCTTTTTATTTGAAACCTTTTAAAAATCATAACTTGACTTGTGTATGTTGGATTTTTGTCGTTTTGGTGTTGTTTTGTCTAGATAAATATTTCCTATTTTTCTAACCTGGTGTTGTGTCATTTTGTAGTGTTTTCATTAAGTTACTGTGTGTGTTGGTACAAATACTTTACGCCCAGCACTCTGAGGTTAAGCCTACTGCTCTGCCAAGCTACCAAGGGGGTAAGCAGGGGTTAGCTGAGGGTGATTCTCTTTTATCCTAACTAGAGTGAGGGTCCTTGCTTGAACAGGGGGTAACCTGACTGTCAACCAAAGACCCCATTTCTAACACTTTGCAAACCTCAAAATTTGGCTAAAAAAACACATGTTCCTCACATTTCTATGGCAGAAAGTTCTGGAATCTGAGAGGAGCCACAAATTTCCTTCCACCCAGCGTTCCCCCACGTCTCCCGATAAAAATGCTACCTCACTTGTGTGGGTAGGCCTAGCGCACGCGACAGGAAACGCCCCAAAGCGCAACGTGGACACAGCCAAATTTTTGAAGGAAAACAGAGGTGTTTTTTTGCAAAGTGCCTACCTGTAGATTTTGGCCTGTAGCTCAGCCGCCACCTAGGGAAACCTACCAAACCTGTGCATTTCTGAAAACTAGAGACCTAGGGGAATCCAAGATGGGGAGACTTGTGTGGCTCGGACCAGGTTCTGTTACCCAGAATCCTTTGCAAACCTCAAAATTTGGCTAAAAAAACACATGTTCTTCACATTTCTGTGGCAGAAAGTTCTGGAATCTGAGAGGAGCCACAAATTTCCTTCCACCCAGCGTTCCCCCACGTCTCCCGATAAAAATGAAACCTCACTTGTGTGGGTAGGCCTAGCGCCTGCGACAGGAAACGCCCCAAAGCGCAACTTGGACACAGCCAAATTATTCAAGGAAAACAGAGGTGTTTTTTGCAAAGTGCCTACCTGTAGATTTTGGCCTGTAGCTCAGCCGCCACCTTGGGAAACCTACCAAACCTGTGCATTTCTGAAAACTAGAGACATAGGGGAATCCAAGATGGGGTGACTTGTGTGGCTCGGACCAGGTTCTGTTACCCAGAATCCTTTGCAAACCTCAAAATTTTGCCAAAAAAACACATGTTCCTCACATTTCTGTGGCAGAAAGTTCTGGAATCTGAGAGGAGCCACAAATTTCCTTCCACCGAGCGTTCCCCCACGTCTCCCGATGAAAATGTTACCTCACTTGTGTGGGTAGGCCTAGCGCACGCGACAGGAAACGACCCAAAGCTCAACGTGGACACAGCCAAATTTTTGAAGGAAAACAGAGGTGTTTTTTGGGAAGTGCCTACCTGTAGATTTTGGCCTGTAGCTCAGCCGCCACCTAGGGAAACCTACCAAACCTGTGCATTTCTGAAAACTAGAGGCCTAGGGGAATCCAAGATGGGGTGACTTGTGTGGCTCGGACCAGGTTCTGTTACCCAGAATCCTTTGCAAACCTCAAAATTTGGCTAAAAAACACATGTTCCTCACATTTCTGTGGCAGAAAGTTCTGGAATCTGAGAGGAGCCACAAATTTCCTTCCACCCAGCGTTTCCCCACGTCTCCCGATAAAAATGCTACCTCACTTGTGTGGGTAGGCCTAGAGCACGCGACAGGAAACGCCCCAAAGCGCAACGTGGACACAGCCAAATTTTTGAAGGAAAACAGAGGTGTTTTTTTTGCAAAGTGCCTACCTGTAGATTTTGGCCTGTAGCTCAGCCGCCACCTAGGGAAACCTACCAAACCTGTGCATTTCTGAAAACTAGAGACCTAGGGGAATCCAAGATGGGGAGACTTGTGTGGCTCGGACCAGGTTCTGTTACCCAGAATCCTTTGCAAACCTCAAAATTTGGCTAAAAAAACACATGTTCCTCACATTTCTGTGGCAGAAAGTTCTGGAATCTGAGAGGAGCCACAAATTTCCTTCCACCCAGCGTTCCCCCACGTCTCCCGATAAAAATGAAACCTCACTTCTGTGGGTAGGCCTAGCGCACGCAACAGGAAACGCCCCAAAGCTCAACGTGGACACAGCCAAATTTTTGAAGGAAAACAGAGGTGTTTTTTGGAAAGTGCCTACCTGTAGATTTTGGCCTGTAGCTCAGCCGCCACCTAGGGAAACCTACCAAACCTGTGCATTTCTGAAAACTAGAGGCCTAGGGGAATCCAAGATGGGGTGACTTGTGTGGCTCGGACCAGGTTCTGTTACCCAGAATCCTTTGCAAACCTCAAAATTTGGCTAAAAAAACACATGTTCCTCACATTTCTGTGGCAGAAAGTTCTGGAATCTGAGAGGAGCCACGAATTTCCTTCCACCCAGCGTTCCCCCACGTCTCCCGATAAAAATGCTACCTCACTTGTGTGGGTAGGCCTAGCGCACGCGACAGGAAACGCCCCAAAGCGCAACGTGGACACAGCCAAATTTTTGAAGGAAAACAGAGGTGTTTTTTTGCAAAGTGCCTACCTGTAGATTTTGGCCTGTAGCTCAGCCGCCACCTAGGGAAACCTACCAAACCTGTGCATTTCTGAAAACTAGAGACCTAGGGGAATCCAAGATGGGGAGACTTGTGTGGCTCGGACCAGGTTCTGTTACCCAGAATCCTTTGCAAACCTCAAAATTTGGCTAAAAAAACACATGTTCCTCACATTTCTGTGGCAGAAAGTTCTGGAATCTGAGAGGAGCCACAAATTTCCTTCCACCCAGCGTTCCCCCACGTCTCCCGATAAAAATGAAACCTCACTTGTGTGGGTAGGCCTAGCGCCTGCCACAGGAAACGGCCCAAAGCGCAACTTGGACACAGCCAAATTTTTCAAGGAAAACAGAGGTGTTTTTTGCTAAGTGCCTACATGTAGATTTTGGCCTGTAGCTCAGCCGCCACCTTGGGAAACCTACCAAACCTGTGCATTTCTGAAAACTAGAGACCTAGGGGAATCCAAGATGGGGTGACTTGTGTGGCTCGGACCAGGTTCTGTTACCCAGAATCCTTTGCAAACCTCAAAATTTGGCCAAAAAAACACATGTTCCTCACATTTCTGTGGCAGAAAGTTCTGGAATCTGAGAGGAGCCACAAATTTCCTTCCACCCAGCGTTCCCCCACGTCTCCCGATAAAAATGATACCTCACTTGTGTGGGTAGGCCTAGCGCCTGCGACAGGAAACGCCCCAAAGCGCAACTTGGACACAGCCAAATTTTTCAAGGAAAACAGAGGTGTTTTTTGCAAAGTGCCTACCTGTAGATTTTGGCCTGTAGCTCAGCCGCCACCTAGGGAAACCTACCAAACCTGTGCATTTCTGAAAACTAGAGACCTAGGGGAATCCAAGATGGGGTGACTTGTGTGGCTCGGACCAGGTTCTGTTACCCAGAATCCTTTGCAAACCTCAAAATTTTGCCAAAAAAACACATGTTCCTCACATTTCTGTGGCAGAAAGTTCTGGAATCTGAGAGGAGCCACAAATTTCCTTCCACCCAGCGTTCCCCCACGTCTCCCGATGAAAATGTTACCTCACTTGTGTGGGTAGGCCTAGCGCCCGCGACAGGAAGCGCCCCAAAGCGCAACGTGGACACAGCCAAATTTTTGAAGGAAACAGAGGTGTTTTTTGCAAAGTGCCTACCTGTAGATTTTGGCCTGTAGCTCAGCCGCCACCTAGGGTAACCTACCAAACCTGTGCATTTCTGAAAACTAGAGACCTAGGGGAATCCAAGATGGGGTGACTTGTGTGGCTCGGACCAGGTTCTGTTACCCAGAATCCTTTGCAAACCTCAAAATTTGGCTAAAAAAACACATGTTTCTCACATTTCTGTGGCAGAAAGTTCTGTAATCTGAGAGGAGCCACAAAATTCCTTCCACCCAGCATTCCCCCACGTCTCCCGATAAAAATGATACCTCACTTGTGTGGGTAGGCCTAGCGCCCGCGACAGGAAACGCCCCAAAGCGCAACATGGACACATCCAAATTTTTGAAGGAAAACAGAGGTGTTTTTTGCAAAGTTCCTACCTGTAGATTTTGGCCTGTAGCTCAGCCGCCACCTAGGGAAACCTACCAAACCTGTGCATTTCTGAAAACTAGAGACCTAGAGGAATCCAAGATGGGGTGACTTGTGTGGCTCGGACCAGGTTCTGTTACCCAGAATCCTTTGCAGACCTCAAAATTTGGCTAAAAAAACACATGTTCCTCACATTTCTGTGGCAGAAAGTTCTGGAATCTGAGAGGAGCCACAAATTTCCTTCCACCCAGCGTTCCCCCACGTCTCCCGATAAAAATGATACCTCACTTGTGTGGGTAAGCCTAGCGCCCGCGACAGGAAACGCCCCAAAGCGCAACGTGGACACAGCCAAATTTTTGAAGGAAAACAGAGGTGTTTTTTGCAAAGTGCCTACCTGTAGATTTTGGCCTGTAGCTCAGCCGCCACCTAGGGTAACCTACCAAACCTGTGCATTTCTGAAAACTAGAGACCTAGGGGAATCCAAGATGGGGTGACTTGTGTGGCTCGGACCAGGTTCTGTTACCCAGAATCCTTTGCAAACCTCAAAATTTGGCTAAAAAAACACATGTTTCTCACATTTCTGTGGCAGAAAGTTCTGTAATCTGAGAGGAGCCACAAAATTCCTTCCACGCAGCATTCCCCCACGTCTCCCGATAAAAATGATACCTCACTTGTGTGGGTAGGCCTAGCGCCCGCGACAGGAAACGCCCCAAAGCGCAACATGGACACATCCAAATTTTTGAAGGAAAACAGAGGTGTTTTTTGCAAAGTTCCTACCTGTAGATTTTGGCCTGTAGCTCAGCCGCCACCTAGGGAAACCTACCAAACCTGTGCATTTCTGAAAACTAGAGACCTAGAGGAATCCAAGATGGGGTGACTTGTGTGGCTCGGACCAGGTTCTGTTACCCAGAATCCTTTGCAGACCTCAAAATTTGGCTAAAAAAACACATGTTCCTCACATTTCTGTGGCAGAAAGTTCTGGAATCTGAGAGGAGCCACAAATTTCCTTCCACCCAGCGTTCCCCCACGTCTCCCGATAAAAATGATACCTCACTTGTGTGGGTAAGCCTAGCGCCCGCGACAGGAAACGCCCCAAAGCGCAACGTGGACACAGCCAAATTTTTGAAGGAAAACAGAGGTGTTTTTTGCAAAGTGCCTACCTGTAGATTTTGGCCTGTAGCTCAGCCGCCACCTAGGGAAACCTACCAAACCTGTGCATTTCTGAAAACTAGAGACCTAGGGGAATCCAAGATGGGGTGACTTGTGTGGCTCGGACCAGGTTCTGTTACCCAGAATCCTTTGCAAACCTCAAAATTTGGCTAAAAAAACACATGTTCCTCACATTTCTGTGGCAGAAAGTTCTGGAATCTGAGAGGAGCCACGAATTTCCTTCCACCCAGCGTTCCCCCACGTCTCCCGATAAAAATGATACCTCACTTGTGTGGGTAGGCCTAGCGCTCGTGACAGGAAACGCCCCAAAGCGCAACGTGGACACAACCAAATTTTTGAAGGAAAACAGAGGTGTTTTTTGCAAAGTGCCTACCTGTAGATTTTGGCCTGTAGCTCAGCCGCCACCTAGGGAAACCTAGCAAAGCTGTGCTTTTCTGAAAACTAGAGACCTAGGGGAATCCAAGATGGGGTGACTTGTGTGGCTCGGACCAGGTTCTGTTACCCAGAATCCTTTGCAAACCTCAAAATTTGGGTAAAAAACCACATGTTCCTCATATTTCTGTGGCAGAAAGTTCTGGAATCTGAGAGGAGCCACAAATTTCCTTCCACCCAGCGTTCCCCCACGTCTCCCGATAAAAATGATACCTCACTTGTGTGGGTAGGCCTAGCGCCCGCGACCGGAAACGCCCCAAAGCGCAACGTGGACACAGCCAAATTTTTGAAGGAAAACAGAGGTGTTTTTTGCAAAGTGCCTACCTGTAGATTTTGGCCTGTAGCTCAGCCGCCACCTAGGGAAACCTACCAAACCTGTGCTTTTCTTAAAACTAGAGACCTAGGGGAATCCAAGATGGGGTGACTTGTGTGGCTCGGACCAGGTTCTGTTACCCAGAATCGTTTGCAAACCTCAAAATGTGGCTAAAAAAACACATGTTCCTCACATTTCTGTGGCAGAAAGTTCTGGAATCTGAGAGGCGCCACAAAATTCCTTCCACCCTGCGTTCCCCCACGTCTCCCGATAAAAATGATACCTCACTTGTGTGGGTAGGCCTAGCGCCCGCGACAGGAAACGCCCCAAAGCGCAACGTGGACACAGCCAAATTTTTGAAGGAAAACAGAGGTGTTTTTTGCAAAGTGCCTACCTGTAGATTTTGGCCTGTAGCTCAGCCGCCACCTAGGGAAACCTACCAAACCTGTGCATTTCTGAAAACTAGAGCCCTAGGGGAATCCAAGATGGGGTGACTTGTGTGGCTCGGACCAGGTTCTGTTACCCAAAATCCTTTGCAAACCTCAAAATTTGGCTAAAAAAACACATGTTCCTAACATTTCTGTGGCAGAAAGTTCTGGAATCTGAGAGGAGCCACAAATTTCCTTCCACCCAGCGTTCCCTAACGTCTCCCGATAAAAATGATACCTCACTTCTGTGGGTAGGCCTAGCGCACGCGACAGGAAACGCCCCAAAGCTCAACGTGGACACAGCCACATTTTTGAAGGAAAACAGAGGTGTTTTTTGGAAAGTGCCTACCTGTAGATTTTGGCCTGTAGCACACCCGCCACCTAGGGAAACCTACCAAACCTGTGCATTTCTGAAAACTAGAGACCTAGGGGAATCCAAGATGGGGTAACTTGTGTGGCTCGGACCAGGTTCTGTTACCCAGAATCCTTTGCAAACCTCAAAATTTGGCTAAAAAAACACATGTTCCTCACATTTCTGTGGCAGAAAGTTCTGGAATCTGAGAAGAGCCACAAATTTCCTTCCACCCAGCGTTCCCCCACGTCTCCCGATAAAAATGATACCTCACTTGTGTGGGTAAGCCTAGCGCCCGCGACAGGAAACGCCCCAAAGCGCAACGTGGACACAGCCAAATTTTTGAAGGAAAACAGAGGTGTTTTTTGCAAAGTGCCTACCTGTAGATTTTGGCCTGTAGCTCAGCCGCCACCTAGGGAAACCTACCAAACCTGTGCATTTCTGAAAACTAGAGACCTAGGGGAATCCAAGATGGGGTGACTTGTGTGGCTCGGACCAGGTTCTGTTACCCAGAATCCTTTGCAAACCTCAAAATTTGGCTAAAAAAACACATGTTCCTCACATTTCTGTGGCAGAAAGTTCTGGAATCTGAGAGGAGCCACAAATTTCCTTACACCCAGCGTTCCCCCACGTCTCCCGATAAAAATGATACCTCACTTGTGTGGGTAGGCCTAGCGCCCGCGACAGGAAACGCCCCAAAGCGCAATGTGGACACAGCCAAATTTTTGAAGGAAAACAGAGGTGTTTTTTGCAAAGTGCCTACCTGTAGATTTTGGCCTGTAGCTCAGCCGCCACCTAGGGAAACCTACCAAACCTGTGCCTCTCTTAAAACTAGAGACCTAGGGGAATCCAAGATGGGGTGACTTGTGTGGCTCGGACCAGGTTCTGTTACCCAGAATCCTTTGCAAACCTCAAAATTTGGCTAAAAAAACACATGTTCCTCACATTTCTGTGGCAGAAAGTTCTGGAATCTGAGAGGCGCCACAAAATTCCTTCAACCCTGCGTTCCCCCACGTCTCCCGATAAAAATGATACCTCACTTGTGTGGGTAGGCCTAGCGCCCGCGACAGGAAACGCCCCAAAGCGAAACGTGGACACAGCCAAATTTTTGAAGGAAAACAGAGGTGTTTTTTGCAAAGTGCCTACCTGTAGATTTTGGCCTGTAGCTCAGCCGCCACCTAGGGAAACCTACCAAACCTGTGCATTTCTGAAAACTAGAGACCTAGGGGAATCCTAGATGGGGTGACTTGTGTGGCTCGGACCAGGTTCTGTTACCCAAAATCCTTTGCAAACCTCAAAATTTGGCTAAAAAAACACATGTTCCTAACATTTCTGTGGCAGAAAGTTCTGGAATCTGAGAGGAGCCACAAATTTCCTTCCACCCAGCGTTCCCTAACGTCTCCCGATAAAAATGATACCTCACTTCTGTGGGTAGGCCTAGCGCACGCGACAGGAAACGCCCCAAAGCTCAACGTGGACACAGCAAATTTTTGAAGGAAAACAGAGGTGTTTTTTGGAAAGTGCCTACCTGTAGATTTTGGCCTGTAGCTCACCCGCCACCTAGGGAAACCTACCAAACCTGTGCATTTCTGAAAACTAGAGACCTAGGAGAATCCAAGATGGGGTGACTTGTGTGGCTCGGACCAGGTTCTGTTACCCAGAATCCTTTGCAAACCTCAAAATTTGGCTAAAAAAACACATGTTCCTCACATTTCTGTGGCAGATAGTTCTGGAATCTGAGAGGAGCCACAAATTTCCTTCCACCCAGCGTTCCCCCACGTCTCCCGATAAAAATGCTACCTCACTTGTGTGGGTAGGCCTAGCGCACGCGACAGGAAACGCCCCAAAGCGCAACGTGGACACAGCCAAATTTTTGAAGGAAAACAGAGGGTTTTTTTGCAAAGTGCCTACCTGTAGATTTTGGACTGTAGCTCAGCCGCCACCTAGGGAAACCTACCAAACCTGTGCATTTCTGAAAACTAGAGACCTAGGGGAATCCAAGATGGGGAGACTTGTGTGGCTCGGACCAGGTTCTGTTACCCAGAATCCTTTGCAAACCTCAAAATTTGGCTAAAAAAATACATGTTCCTCACATTTCTGTGGCAGAAAGTTCTGGAATCTGAGAGGAGCCACAAATTTCCTTCCACCCAGCGTTCCTCCACGTCTCCCGATAAAAATTATACCTCACTTGTTTGGGTAGGCCTAGCGCCCGCGACAGGAAACGCCCCAAAGCGCAACGTGGACACAGCCACATTTTTGAAGGAAAACAGAGGTGTTTTTTGCAAAGTGCCTACCTGTAGATTTTGGCCTGTAGCTCAGCCGCCACCTAGGGAAACCTACCAAACCTGTGCATTTCTGAAAACTAGAGACCTAGGGGAATCCAAGATGGGGTGACTTGTGTGGCTCGGACCAGGTTCTGTTACCTAGAATCCTTTGCAAACCTCAAAATGTGGCTAAACAAACACATGTTCCTCACATTTCTGTGGCAGAAAGTTCTGGAATCTGAGAGGAGCCACAAATTTCCTTCCACCCAGCGTTCCCCCACGTCTCCCGATAAAAATGATACCTCACTTGTGTGGGTAGGCCTAGCGCCCGCGACAGGAAACGCCCCAAAGCGCAACGTAGACACAGCCAAATTTTTGAAGGAAAACAGAGGTGTTTTTTGCAAAGTGCCTACCTGTAGATTTTGGCCGGTAGCTCAGCCGCCACCTAGGGTAACCTACCAAACCTGTGCTTTTCTGAAAACTAGAGACCTAGGGGAATCCAAGATGGGGTGACTTGTGTGGCTCGGACCAAGTTCTGTTACCCAGAATCCTTTGCAAACCTCAAAATTTGGCTAAAAAAACACATGTTCCTCACATTTCTGTGGCAGAAAGTTCTGGAATCTGAGAGGAGCCACAAAATTCCTTCCACCCAGCGTTCCCCCACGTCTCCCGATAAAAATGATATCTCACTTGTGTGGGTAGGCCTAGCGCCCGCGACAGGAAACGCCCCAAAGCGCAACGTGGACACAGCCAAATTTTTGAAGGAAAACAGAAGTGTTTTTTGCAAAGTTCCTACCTGTAGATTATGGCCTGTAGCTCAGCCGCCACCTAGGAAAACCTACCAAACCTGTGCATTTCTGAAAACTAGAGACCTAGAGGAATCCAAGATGGGGTGACTTGTGTGGCTCGGACCAGGTTCTGTTACCGAGAATCCTTTGCAGACCTCAAAATTTGGATAAAAAAACACATGTTCCTCACATTTCTGTGGCAGAAAGTTCTGGAATCTGAGAGGAGCCACAAATTTCCTTCCACCCATCGTTCCCCCACGTCTCCCGATAAAAATGATACCTCACTTGTGTGGGTAAAGACTAGCGCCCGCGACAGGAAACGCCCCAAAGCGCAACGTGGACACAGCCAAATTTTTGAAGGAAAACAAAGGTGTTTTTTGCAAAGTGCCTACCTGTAGATTTTGGCCTGTAGCTCAGCCGCCACCTAGGGAAACCTACCAAACCTGTGCATTTCTGAAAACTAGAGACCTAGGGGAATCCAAGATGGGGTGACTTGTGTGGCTCGGACCAGGTTCTGTTACCCAGAATCCTTTGCAAACCTCAAAATTTGGCTAAAAAAACACATGTTCCTCTCATTTCTGTGGCAGAAAGTTCTGGAATCTGAGAGGAGCCACAAATTTCCTTCCACCCAGCGTTCCCCCTCGTCTCCCGATAAAAATGATACCTCACTTGTGTGGGTAAGCCTAGCGCCCACGACAGGAAACGCCCCAAAGCGCAACGTGGACACAGCCAAATTTTTGAAGGAAAACAGAGGTGTTTTTTGCAAAGTGCCTACCTGTAGATTTTGGCCTGTAGCTCAGCCGCCATCTAGGGAAACCTACCAAACCTGTGCATTTCTGAAAACTAGAGACCTAGGGGAATCCAAGATGGGGTGACTTGTGTGGCTCGGACCAGGTTCTGTTACCCAGAATCCTTTGCAAACCTCAGAATGTGGCTAAAAAAACACACGTTCCTCACATTTCTGTGGCAGAAAGTTCTGGAATCTGAGAGGAGCCACAAATTTCCTTCCACTCAGCGTTCCCCCACGTCTCCCGATAAAAATGATACCTCACTTGTGTTGGTAGGCCTAGCGCCCGTGACAGGAAACGCCCCAAAGCGCAACGTGGACACAACCAAATTTTTGAAGGAAAACAGAGGTGTTTTTTGCAAAGTGCCTACCTGTAGATTTTGGCTTGTAGCTCAGCCGCCACCTAGGGAAACCTACCAAACCTGTGCTTTTCTGAAAACTAGAGACCTAGGGGAATCCAAGATGGGGTGACTTGTGTGGCTCGGACCAGGTTCTGTTACCCAGAATCCTTTGCAAACCTCAAAATGTGGCTAAAAAAAGACACGTTCCTCACATTTCTGTGGCAGAAAGTTCTGGAATCTGAGAGGAGCCACACATTTCCTTCCACCCAGCGTTCCCCCACGCCTCCCGATAAAAATGATACCTCACTTGTGTGGGTAGGCCTAGCGCCCGCGACAGGAAACGCCCCAAAGCGCAACGTGGACACAGCCAAATGTTTGAAGGAAAACAGAGGTGTTTTTTGCAAAGTGACTACCTGTAGATTTTGGCCTGTAGCTCAGCCGCCACCTAGGGAAACCTGCCAAACCTGTGCATTTCTGAAAACTAGAGACCTAGGGGAATCCAAGATGGGGTGACTTGTGTGGCTCGGACCAGGTTCTGTTACCCAGAATCCTTTGCAAATCTCAAAATTTGGCTAAAAAAACACATGTTCCTCACATTTCTGTGGCAGAAAGTTCTGGAATCTGAGAGGAGCCACAAATTTCCTTCCACCCAGCGTTCCCCCTCGTCTCCCGATAAAAATGATACCTCACTTGTGTGGGTAAGCCTAGCGCCCACGACAGGAAACGCCCCAAAGCGCAACGTGGACACAGCCAAATTTTTGAAGGAAAACAGAGGTGTTTTTTGCAAAGTGCCTACCTGTAGATTTTGGCCTGTAGCTCAGCCGCCATCTAGGGAAACCTACCAAACCTGTGCATTTCTGAAAACTAGAGACCTAGGGGAATCCAAGATGGGGTGACTTGTGTGGCTCGGACCAGGTTCTGTTACCCAGAATCCTTTGCAAACCTCAGAATGTGGCTAAAAAAACACACGTTCCTCACATTTCTGTGGCAGAAAGTTCTGGAATCTGAGAGGAGCCACAAATTTCCTTCCACTCAGCGTTCCCCCACGTCTCCCGATAAAAATGATACCTCACTTGTGTTGGTAGGCCTAGCGCCCGTGACAGGAAACGCCCCAAAGCGCAACGTGGACACAACCAAATTTTTGAAGGAAAACAGAGGTGTTTTTTGCAAAGTGCCTACCTGTAGATTTTGGCTTGTAGCTCAGCCGCCACCTAGGGAAACCTACCAAACCTGTGCTTTTCTGAAAACTAGAGACCTAGGGGAATCCAAGATGGGGTGACTTGTGTGGCTCGGACCAGGTTCTGTTACCCAGAATCCTTTGCAAACCTCAAAATGTGGCTAAAAAAAGACACGTTCCTCACATTTCTGTGGCAGAAAGTTCTGGAATCTGAGAGGAGCCACACATTTCCTTCCACCCAGCGTTCCCCCACGCCTCCCGATAAAAATGATACCTCACTTGTGTGGGTAGGCCTAGCGCCCGCGACAGGAAACGCCCCAAAGCGCAACGTGGACACAGCCAAATGTTTGAAGGAAAACAGAGGTGTTTTTTGCAAAGTGACTACCTGTAGATTTTGGCCTGTAGCTCAGCCGCCACCTAGGGAAACCTGCCAAACCTGTGCATTTCTGAAAACTAGAGACCTAGGGGAATCCAAGATGGGGTGACTTGTGTGGCTCGGACCAGGTTCTGTTACCCAGAATCCTTTGCAAATCTCAAAATTTGGCTAAAAAAACACATGTTCCTCACATTTCTGTGGCAGAAAGTTCTGGAATCTGAGAGGAGGCACAAATTTCCTTCCACCCAGCGTTCCCCCACGTCTCCCGATAAAAATGCTACCTCACTTGTGTGGGTAGGCCTAGCGCACGCGACAGGAAACGCCCCAAAGCGCAACGTGGACACAGCCAAATTTTTGAAGGAAAACAGAGGTGTTTTTTTGCAAAGTGCCTACCTGTAGATTTCGGCCTTTAGCTCAGCCGCCACCTAGGGAAACCTACCAAACCTGTGAATTTCTGAAAACTAGAGACCTAGGGGAATCCAAGATGGGGTGACTTGTGTGGCTCGGACCAGGTTCTGTTACCCAGAATCCTTTGCAAACCTCAAAATTTGGCTAAAAAAACACATGTTCCTCACATTTCTGTGGCAGAAAGTTCTGGAATCTGAGAGGAGCCACAAAATTCCTTCCACCCAGCGTTCCCCCACGTCTCCCGATAAAAATGATACCTCACTTGTGTGGGTAGGCCTAGCGCCCGCGACAGGAAACGCCCCAAAGCGCAACGTGGACACAGCCAAATTTTTGAAGGAAAACAGAGGTGTTTTTTGCAAAGTGCCTACCTGTAGATTTTGGCCTGTAGCTCAGCCGCCACCTAGGGAAACCTACCAAACCTGTGCATTTCTGAAAACTAGAGACCTAGGGGAATCCAAGATGGGGAGACTTGTGTGGCTCGGACCAGGTTCTGTTACCCAGAATCCTTTGCAAACCTCAAAATTTGGCTAAAAAAACATAGGTTCCTCACATTTCTGTGGCAGAAAGTTCTGGAATCTGAGAGGAGCCACAAATTTCCTTCCACCCAGCGTTCCCCCACGTCTCCCGATAAAAATGATACCTCACTTGTGTGGGTAGGCCTAGCGCCTGCGACAGGAAACGCCCCAAAGCGCAACGTGGACACAGCCAAATTTTTCAAGGAAAACAGAGGTGTTTTTTTGCATAGTGCCTACCTGTAGATTTTGGCCTGTAGCTCAGCCGCCACCTAGGGAAACCTACCAAACCTGTGCATTTCTGAAAACTAGAGACCTAGGGGAATCCAAGATGGGGTGACTTGTGTGGCTCGGACCAGGTTCTGTTACCCAAAATCCTTTGCAAACCTCAAAATTTGGCCAAAAAAACACATGTTCCTAACATTTCTGTGGCAGTAAGTTCTGGAATCTGAGAGGAGCCACAAATTTCCTTCCACCCAGCGTTCCCCCACGTCTCCCGATAAAAATGATACCTCACTTGTGTGGGTAGGCCTAGCGCCCGCGACAGGAAACGCCCCAAAGTGCAACGTGGACACAGCCACAATTTTGAAGGAAAACAGAGGTATTTTTTGCAAAGTGCCTACCTGTAGATTTTGGCCTGTAGCTCAGCCGCCACCTAGGGAAACCTACCAAACCTGTGCATTTCTGAAAACTAGAGACCTAGGGGAATCCAAGATGGTGTGACTTGTGTGGCTCGGACCAGGTTCTGTTACCCAGAATCCTTTGCAAACCTCAACATGTGGCTAAACAAACACATGTTCCTCACATTTCTGTGGCAGAAAGTTCTGGAATCTGAGAGGAGCCACAAATTTCCTTCCACCCAGCGTTCCCCCACGTCTCCTGATAAAAATGATACCTCACTTGTGTGGGTAGGCCTAACGCCCGCAACAGGAAACGCCCCAAAGCGCAACGTGGACACAGCCAAATTTTTGAAGGAAAACAGAGGAGTTTTTTGCAAAGTGCCTACCTGTAGATTTTGGCCTGTAGCTCAGCCGCCACCTAGGGTAACCTACCAAACCTGTGCATTTCTGAAAACTAGAGACCTAGGGGAATCCAAGATGGGGTGACTTGTGTGGCTCGGACTAGGTTCTGTTACCCAGAATCCTTTGCAAACCTCAAAATTTGGCTAAAAAAACACATGTTCCTCACATTTCTGTGGCAGAAAGTTCTGGAATCTGAGAGGAGCCACAAAATTCCTTCCTCCCAGCGTTCCCCCACGTCTCCCGATAAAAATGATACCTCACTTGTGTGGGTAGGCCTAGCGCCCGCGACAGGAAACGCCCCAAAGCGCAACGTGGACACTGCCAAATTTTTGAAGGAAAACAGAGGTGTTTTTTTAAAAGTTCCTACCTGTAGATTTTGGCCTGTAGCTCAGCCGCCACCTAGGGAAACCTACCAAACCTGTGCATTTCTGAAAACTAGAGACCTAGAGGAATCCAAGATGGGGTGACTTGTGTGGCTCGGACCAGGTTCTGTTACCCAGAATCCTTTGCAGACCTCAAAATTTGGCTAAAAAAACACATGTTCCTCACATTTCTGTGGCAGAAAGTTCTGGAATCTGAGAGGAGTCACAAATTTCCTTCCACCCAGCGTTCCCCCACGTCTCCCGATAAAAATGATACCTCACTTGTGTGGGTAAGCCTAGCGCCCGCGACAGGAAACGCCCCAAAGCGCAACGTGGACACAGCCAAATTTTTGAAGGAAAACAGAGGTGTTTTTTTGCAAAGTGCCTACCTGTAGATTTTGGCCTGTAGCTCAGCCGCCACCTAGGGAAACCTACCAAACCTGTGCATTTCTGAAAACTAGAGACCTAGGGGAATCCAAGATGGGGAGACTTGTGTGGCTCGGACCAGGTTCTGTTACCCAGAATCCTTTGCAAACCTCAAAATTTGGCTAAAAAAACACATGTTCTTCACATTTCTGTGGCAGAAAGTTCTGGAATCTGAGAGGAGCCACAAATTTCCTTCCACCCAGCGTTCCCCCACGTCTCCCGATAAAAATGAAACCTCACTTGTGTGGGTAGGCCTAGCGCCTGCGACAGGAAACGCCCCAAAGCGCAACTTGGACACAGCCAAATTTTTCAAGGAAAACAGAGGTGTTTTTTGCAAAGTGCCTACCTGTAGATTTTGGCCTGTAGCTCAGCCGCCACCTTGGGAAACCTACCAAACCTGTGCATTTCTGAAAACTAGAGACCTAGGGAAATCCAAGATGGGGTGACTTGTGTGGCTCGGACCAGGTTCTGTTACCCAGAATCCTTTGCAAACCTCAAAATTTTGCCAAAAAAACACATGTTCCTCACATTTCTGTGGCAGAAAGTTCTGGAATCTGAGAGGAGCCACAAATTTCCTTCCACCCAGCGTTCCCCCACGTCTCCCGATGAAAATGTTACCTCACTTGTGTGGGTAGGCCTAGCGCACGCGACAGGAAACGCCCCAAAGCTCAACGTGGACACAGCCAAATTTTTGAAGGAAAACAGAGGTGTTTTTTGGGAAGTGCCTACCTGTAGATTTTGGCCTGTAGCTCAGCCGCCACCTAGGGAAACCTACCAAACCTGTGCATTTCTGAAAACTAGAGGCCTAGGGGAATCCAAGATGGGGTGACTTGTGTGGCTCGGACCAGGTTCTGTTACCCAGAATCCTTTGCAAACCTCAAAATTTGGCTAAAAAACACATGTTCCTCACATTTCTGTGGCAGAAAGTTCTGGAATCTGAGAGGAGCCACAAATTTCCTTCCACCCAGCGTTTCCCCACGTCTCCCGATAAAAATGCTACCTCACTTGTGTGGGTAGGCCTAGAGCACGCGACAGGAAACGCCCCAAAGCGCAACGTGGACACAGCCAAATTTTTGAAGGAAAACAGAGGTGTTTTTTTGCAAAGTGCCTACCTGTAGATTTTGGCCTGTAGCTCAGCCGCCACCTAGGGAAACCTACCAAACCTGTGCATTTCTGAAAACTAGAGACCTAGGGGAATCCAAGATGGGGAGACTTGTGTGGATCGGACCAGGTTCTGTTACCCAGAATCCTTTGCAAACCTCAAAATTTGGCTAAAAAAACACATGTTCCTCACATTTCTGTGGCAGAAAGTTCTGGAATCTGAGAGGAGCCACAAATTTCCTTCCACCCAGCGTTCCCCCACGTCTCCCGATAAAAATGAAACCTCACTTGTGTGGGTAGGCCTAGCGCACGCAACAGGAAACGCCCCAAAGCGCAACGTGGACACAGCCAAATTTTTGAAGGAAAACAGAGGTGTTTTTTGGAAAGTGCCTACCTGTAGATTTTGGCCTGTAGCTCAGCCGCCACCTAGGGAAACCTACCAAACCTGTGCATTTCTGAAAACTAGAGGCCTAGGGGAATCCAAGATGGGGTGACTTGTGTGGCTCGGACCAGGTTCTGTTACCCAGAATCCTTTGCAAACCTCAAAATTTGGCTAAAAAAACACATGTTCCTCACATTTCTGTGGCAGAAAGTTCTGGAATCTGAGAGGAGCCACAAATTTCCTTCCACCCAGCGTTCCCCCACGTCTCCCGATAAAAATGCTACCTCACTTGTGTGGGTAGGCCTAGCGCACGCGACAGGAAACGCCCCAAAGCGCAACGTGGACACAGCCAAATTTTTGAAGGAAAACAGAGGTGTTTTTTTGCAAAGTGTCTACCTGTAGATTTTGGCCTGTAGCTCAGCCGCCACCTAGGGAAACCTACCAAACCTGTGCATTTCTGAAAACTAGAGACCTAGGGGAATCCAAGATGGGGAGACTTGTGTGGCTCGGACCAGGTTCTGTTACCCAGAATCCTTTGCAAACCTCAAAATTTGGCTAAAAAAACACATGTTCCTCACATTTCTGTGGCAGAAAGTTCTGGAATCTGAGAGGAGCCACAAATTTCCTTCCACCCAGCGTTCCCCCACGTCTCCCGATAAAAATGAAACCTCACTTGTGTGGGTAGGCCTAGCGCCTGCCACAGGAAACGCCCCAAAGCGCAACTTGATCACAGCCAAATTTTTCAAGGAAAACAGAGGTGTTTTTTGCAAAGTGCCTACATGTAGATTTTGGCCTGTAGCTCAGCCGCCACCTAGGGAAACCTACCAAACCTGTGCATTTCTGAAAACTAGAGACCTAGGGGAATCCAAGATGGGGTGACTTGTGTGGCTCGGACCAGGTTCTGTTACCCAGAATCCTTTGCAAACCTCAAAATTTTGCCAAAAAAACACATGTTCCTCACATTTCTGTGGCAGAAAGTTCTGGAATCTGAGAGGAGCCACAAATTTCCTTCCACCCAGCGTTCCCCCACGTCTCCCGATGAAAATGTTACCTCACTTGTGTGGGTAGGCCTAGCGCCCGCGACAGGAAGCGCCCCAAAGCGCAACGTGGACACAGCCAAATTTTTGAAGGAAACAGAGGTGTTTTTTGCAAAGTGCCTACCTGTAGATTTTGGCCTGTAGCTCAGCCGCCACCTAGGGAAACCTACCAAACCTGTGCATTTCTGAAAACTAGAGACCTAGGGGAATCCAAGATGGTGTGACTTGTGTGGCTCGGACCAGGTTCTGTTACCCAGAATCCTTTGCAAACCTCAACATGTGGCTAAACAAACACATGTTCCTCACATTTCTGTGGCAGAAAGTTCTGGAATCTGAGAGGAGCCACAAATTTCCTTCGCCCAGCGTTCCCCCACGTCTCCCGGTAAAAATGATACCTCACTTGTGTGGGTAGGCCTAGCGCCCGCAACAGGAAACGCCCCAAAGCGCAACGTGGACACAGCCAAATTTTTGAAGGAAAACAGAGGTGTTTTTTGCAAAGTGCCTACCTGTAGATTTTGGCCTGTAGCTCAGCCGCCACCTAGGGTAACCTACCAAACCTGTGCATTTCTGAAAACTAGAGACCTAGGGGAATCCAAGATGGGGTGACTTGTGTGGCTCGGACCAGGTTCTGTTACCCAGAATCCTTTGCAAACCTCAAAATTTGGCTAAAAAAACACATGTTTCTCACATTTCTGTGGCAGAAAGTTCTGTAATCTGAGAGGAGCCACAAAATTCCTTCCACCCAGCATTCCCCCACGTCTCCCGATAAAAATGATACCTCACTTGTGTGGGTAGGCCTAGCGCCCGCGACAGGAAACGCCCCAAAGCGCAACATGGACACATCCAAATTTTTGAAGGAAAACAGAGGTGTTTTTTGCAAAGTTCCTACCTGTAGATTTTGGCCTGTAGCTCAGCCGCCACCTAGGGAAACCTACCAAACCTGTGCATTTCTGAAAACTAGAGACCTAGGGGAATCCAAGATGGGGTGACTTGCGTGGCTCGGACCAGGTTCTGTTACCCAGAATCCTTTGCAGACCTCAAAATTTGGCTAAAAAAACACATGTTCCTCACATTTCTGTGGCAGAAAGTTCTGGAATCTGAGAGGAGCCACAAATTTCCTTCCACCCAGCGTTCCCCCACGTCTCCCGATAAAAATGATACCTCACTTGTGTGGGTAAGCCTAGCGCCCGCGACAGGAAACGCCCCAAAGCGCAACGTGGACACAGCCAAATTTTTGAAGGAAAACAGAGGTGTTTTTTGCAAAGTGCCTACCTGTAGATTTTGGCCTGTAGCTCAGCTGCCACCTAGGGAAACCTACCAAACCTGTGCATTTCTGAAAACTAGAGACCTAGGGGAATCCAAGATGGGGTGACTTGTGTGGCTCGGACCAGGTTCTGTTACCCAGAATCCTTTGCAAACCTCAAAATTTGGCTAAAAAAACACATGTTCCTCACATTTCTGTGGCAGAAAGTTCTGGAATCTGAGAGGAGCCACAAATTTCCTTCCACCCAGCGTTCCCCCACGTCTCCCGATAAAAATGATACCTCACTTGTGTGGGTAGGCCTAGCGCTCGTGACAGGAAACGCCCCAAAGCGCAACGTGGACACAACCAAATTTTTGAAGGAAAACAGAGGTGTTTTTTGCAAAGTGCCTACCTGTAGATTTTGGCCTGTAGCTCAGCCGCCACCTAGGGAAACCTAGCAAAGCTGTGCTTTTCTGAAAACTAGAGACCTAGGGGAATCCAAGATGGGGTGACTTGTGTGGCTCGGTCCAGGTTCTGTTACCCAGAATCCTTTGCAAACCTCAAAATTTGGGTAAAAAACCACATGTTCCTCACATTTCTGTGGCAGAAAGTTCTGGAATCTGAGAGGAGCCACAAATTTCCTTCCACCCAGCGTTCCCCCACGTCTCCCGATAAAAATGATACCTCACTTGTGTGGGTAGGCCTAGCGCCCGCGACAGGAAACGCCCCAAAGCGCAACGTGGACACAGCCACATTTTTGAAGGAAAACAGAGGTGTTTTTTGCAAAGTGCCTACCTGTAGATTTTGGCCTGTAGCTCAGCCGCCACCTAGGGAAACCTACCAAACCTGTGCTTTTCTTAAAACTAGAGACCTAGGGGAATCCAAGATGGAGTGACTTGTGTGGCTCGGACCAGGTTCTGTTACCCAGAATCGTTTGCAAACCTCAAAATTTGGCTAAAAAAACACATGTTCCTCACATTTCTGTGGCAGAAAGTTCTGGAATCTGAGAGGCGCCACAAAATTCCTTCCACCCTGCGTTCCCCCACGTCTCCCGATAAAAATGATACCTCACTTGTGTGGGTAGGCCTAGCGCCCGCGACAGGAAACGCCCCAAAGCGCAACGTGGACACAGCCAAATTTTTGAAGGAAAACAGAGGTGTTTTTTGCAAAGTGCCTACCTGTAGATTTTGGCCTGTAGCTCAGCCGCCACCTAGGGAAACCTACCAAACCTGTGCATTTCTGAAAACTAGAGCCCTAGGGGAATCCAAGATGGGGTGACTTGTGTGGCTCGGACCAGGTTCTGTTACCCAAAATCCTTTGCAAACCTCAAAATTTGGCTAAAAAAACACATGTTCCTAACATTTCTGTGGCAGAAAGTTCTGGAATCTGAGAGGAGCCACAAATTTCCTTCCACCCAGCGTTCCCTAACGTCTCCCGATAAAAATGATACCTCACTTCTGTGGGTAGGCCTAGCGCACGCGACAGGAAACGCCCCAAAGCTCAACGTGGACACAGCCAAATTTTTGAAGGAAAACAGAGGTGTTTTTTGGAAAGTGCCTACCTGTAGATTTTGGCCTGTAGCACACCCGCCACCTAGGGAAACCTACCAAACCTGTGCATTTCTGAAAACTAGAGACCTAGGGGAATCCAAGATGGGGTGACTTGTGTGGCTCGGACCAGGTTCTGTTACCCAGAATCCTTTGCAAACCTCAAAATTTGGCTAAAAAAACACATGTTCCTCACATTTCTGTGGCAGAAAGTTCTGGAATCTGAGAGGAGCCACAAATTTCCTTCCACCCAGCGTTCCCCCACGTCTCCCGATAAAAATGATACCTCACTTGTGTGGGTAAGCCTAGCGCCCGCGACAGGAAACGCCCCAAAGCGCAACGTGGACACAGCCAAATTTTTGAAGGAAAACAGAGGTGTTTTTTGCAAAGTGCCTACCTGTAGATTTTGGCCTGTAGCTCAGCCGCCACCTAGGGAAACCTACCAAACCTGTGCATTTCTGAAAACTAGAGACCTAGGGGAATCCAAGATGGGGTGATTTGTGTGGCTCGGACCAGGTTCTGTTACCCAGAATCCTTTGCAAACCTCAAAATTTGGCTAAAAAAACACATGTTCCTCACATTTCTGTGGCAGAAAGTTCTGGAATCTGAGAGGAGCCACAAATTTCCTTCCACCCAGCGTTCCCCCACGTCTCCCGATAAAAATGATACCTCACTTGTGTGGGTAGGCCTAGCGCCCGTGACAGGAAACGCCCCAAAGCGCAACGTGGACACAACCAAATTTTTGAAGGAAAACAGAGGTGTTTTTTGCAAAGTGCCTACCTGTAGATTTTGGCCTGTAGCTCAGCCGCCACCTAGGGAAACCTAGCAAAGCTGTGCTTTTCTGAAAACTAGAGACCTAGGGGAATCCAAGATGGGGTGACTTGTGTGGCACGGACCAGGTTCTGTTACCCAGAATCCTTTGCAAACCTCAAAATTTGGGTAAAAAAACACATGTTCCTCACATTTCTGTGGCAGAAAGTTCTGGAATCTGAGAGGAGCCACAAATTTCCTTCCACCCAGCGTTCCCCCACGTCTCCCGATAAAAATGATACCTCACTTGTGTGGGTAGGCCTAGCGCCCGCGACAGGAAACGCCCCAAAGCGCAATGTGGACACAGCCAAATTTTTGAAGGAAAACAGAGGTGTTTTTTGCAAAGTGCCTACCTGTAGATTTTGGCCTGTAGCTCAGCCGCCACCTAGGGAAACCTACCAAACCTGTGCTTTTCTTAAAACTAGAGACCTAGGGGAATCCAAGATGGGGTGACTTGTGTGGCTCGGACCAGGTTCTGTTACCCAGAATCCTTTGCAAACCTCAAAATTTGGCTAAAAAAACACATGTTCCTCACATTTCTGTGGCAGAAAGTTCTGGAATCTGAGAGGCGCCACAAAATTCCTTCCACCCTGCGTTCCCCCACGTCTCCCGATAAAAATGATACCTCACTTGTGTGGGTAGGCCTAGCGCCCGCGACAGGAAACGCCCCAAAGCGCAACGTGGACACAGCCAAATTTTTGAAGGAAAACAGAGGTGTTTTTTGCAAAGTGCCTACCTGTAGATTTTGGCCTGTAGCTCAGCCGCCACCTAGGGAAACCTACCAAACCTGTGCATTTCTGAAAACTAGAGACCTAGGGGAATCCTAGATGGGGTGACTTGTGTGGCTCGGACCAGGTTCTGTTACCCAAAATCCTTTGCAAACCTCAAAATTTGGCTAAAAAAACACATGTTCCTAACATTTCTGTGGCAGAAAGTTCTGGAATCTGAGAGGAGCCACAAATTTCCTTCCACCCAGCGTTCCCTAACGTCTCCCGATAAAAATGATACCTCACTTCTGTGGGTAGGCCTAGCGCACGCGACAGGAAACGCCCCAAAGCTCAACGTGGACACAGCAAATTTTTGAAGGAAAACAGAGGTGTTTTTTGGAAAGTGCCTACCTGTAGATTTTGGCCTGTAGCTCACCCGCCACCTAGGGAAACCTACCAAACCTGTGCATTTCTGAAAACTAGAGACCTAGGGGAATCCAAGATGGGGTGACTTGTGTGGCTCGGACCAGGTTCTGTTACCCAGAATCCTTTGCAAACCTCAAAATTTGGCTAAAAAAACACATGTTCCTCACATTTCTGTGGCAGATAGTTCTGGAATCTGAGAGGAGCCACAAATTTCCTTCCACCCAGCGTTCCCCCACGTCTCCCGATAAAAATGCTACCTCACTTGTGTGGGTAGGCCTAGCGCACGTGATAGGAAACGCCCCAAAGCGCAACGTGGACACAGCCAAATTTTTGAAGGAAAACAGAGGGTTTTTTTGCAAAGTGCCTACCTGTAGATTTTGGACTGTAGCTCAGCCGCCACCTAGGGAAACCTACCAAACCTGTGCATTTCTGAAAACTAGAGACCTAGGGGAATCCAAGATGGGGAGACTTGTGTGGCTCGGACCAGGTTCTGTTACCCAGAATCCTTTGCAAACCTCAAAATTAGGCTAAAAAAACACATGTTCCTCACATTTCTGTGGCAGAAAGTTCTGGAATCTGAGAGGAGCCACAAATTTCCTTCCACCCAGCGTTCCTCCACGTCTCCCGATAAAAATTATACCTCACTTGTTTGGGTAGGCCTAGCGCCCGCGACAGGAAACGCCCCAAAGCGCAACGTGGACACAGCCACATTTTTGAAGGAAAACAGAGGTGTTTTTTGCAAAGTGCCTACCTGTAGATTTTGGCCTGTAGCTCAGCCGCCACCTAGGGAAACCTACCAAACCTGTGCATTTCTGAAAACTAGAGACCTAGGGGAATCCAAGATGGGGTGACTTGTGTGGCTCGGACCAGGTTCTGTTACCCAGAATCCTTTGCAAACCTCAAAATGTGGCTAAACAAACACATGTTCCTCACATTTCTGTGGCAGAAAGTTCTGGAATCTGAGAGGAGCCACAAATTTCCTTCCACCCAGCGTTCCCCCACGTCTCCCGATAAAAATGATACCTCACTTGTGTGGGTAGGCCTAGCGCCCGCGACAGGAAACGCCCCAAAGCGCAACGTAGACACAGCCAAATTTTTGAAGGAAAACAGAGGTGTTTTTTGCAAAGTGCCTACCTGTAGATTTTGGCCTGTAGCTCAGCCGCCACCTAGGGTAACCTACCAAACCTGTGCTTTTCTGAAAACTAGAGACCTAGGGGAATCCAAGATGGGGTGACTTGTGTGGCTCGGACCAAGTTCTGTTACCCAGAATCCTTTGCAAACCTCAAAATTTGGCTAAAAAAACACATGTTCCTCACATTTCTGTGGCAGAAAGTTCTGGAATCTGAGAGGAGCCACAAAATTCCTTCCACCCAGCGTTCCCCCACGTCTCCCGATAAAAATGATACCTCACTTGTGTGGGTAGGCCTAGCGCCCGCGACAGGAAACGCCCCTAAGCGCAACGTGGACACAGCCAAATTTTTGAAGGAAAACAGAGGTGTTTTTTGCAAAGTGCCTACCTGTAGATTTTGGCCTGTAGCTCAGCCGCCACCTAGGGAAACCTACCAAACCTGTGCATTTCTGAAAACTAGAGACCTAGGGGAATCCTAGATGGGGTAACTTGTGTGGCTCGGACCAGGTTCTGTTACCCAAAATCCTTTGCAAACCTCAAAATTTGGCTAAAAAAACACATGTTCCTAACATTTCTGTGGCAGAAAGTTCTGGAATCTGAGAGGAGCCACAAATTTCCTTCCACCCAGCGTTCCCTAACGTCTCCCGATAAAAATGATACCTCACTTCTGTGGGTAGGCCTAGCGCACGCGACAGGAAACGCCCCAAAGCTCAACGTGGACACAGCAAATTTTTGAAGGAAAACAGAGGTGTTTTTTGGAAAGTGCCTACCTGTAGATTTTGGCCTGTAGCTCACCCGCCACCTAGGGAAACCTACCAAACCTGTGCATTTCTGAAAACTAGAGACCTAGGGGAATCCAAGATGGGGTGACTTGTGTGGCTCGGACCAGGTTCTGTTACCCAGAATCCTTTGCAAACCTCAAAATTTGGCTAAAAAAACACATGTTCCTCACATTTCTGTGGCAGATAGTTCTGGAATCTGAGAGGAGCCACAAATTTCCTTCCACCCAGCGTTCCCCCACGTCTCCCGATAAAAATGCTACCTCACTTGTGTGGGTAGGCCTAGCGCACGCGACAGGAAACGCCCCAAAGCGCAACGTGGACACAGCCAAATTTTTGAAGGAAAACAGAGGGTTTTTTTGCAAAGTGCCTACCTGTAGATTTTGGACTGTAGCTCAGCCGCCACCTAGGGAAACCTACCAAACCTGTGCATTTCTGAAAACTAGAGACCTAGGGGAATCCAAGATGGGGAGACTTGTGTGGCTCGGACCAGGTTCTGTTACCCAGAATCCTTTGCAAACCTCAAAATTTGGCTAAAAAAACACATGTTCCTCACATTTCTGTGGCAGAAAGTTCTGGAATCTGAGAGGAGCCACAAATTTCCTTCCACCCAGTGTTCCTCCACGTCTCCCGATAAAAATTATACCTCACTTGTTTGGGTAGGCCTAGCGCCCGCGACAGGAAACGCCCCAAAGTGCAACGTGGACACAGCCACATTTTTGAAGGAAAACAGAGGTGTTTTTTGCAAAGTGCCTACCTGTAGATTTTGGCCTGTAGCTCAGCCGCCACCTAGGGAAACCTACCAAACCTGTGCATTTCTGAAAACTAGAGACCTAGGGGAATCCAAGATGGGGTGACTTGTGTGGCTCGGACCAGGTTCTGTTACCCAGAATCCTTTGCAAACCTCAAAATGTGGCTAAACAAACACATGTTCCTCACATTTCTGTGGCAGAAAGTTCTGGAATCTGAGAGGAGCCACAAATTTCCTTCCACCCAGCGTTCCCCCACGTCTCCCGATAAAAATGATACCTCACTTGTGTGGGTAGGCCTAGCGCCCGCGACAGGAAACGCCCCAAAGCGCAACGTAGACACAGCCAAATTTTTGAAGGAAAACAGAGGTGTTTTTTGCAAAGTGCCTACCTGTAGATTTTGGCCTGTAGCTCAGCCGCCACCTAGGGTAACCTACCAAACCTGTGCTTTTCTGAAAACTAGAGACCTAGGGGAATCCAAGATGGGGTGACTTGTGTGGCTCGGACCAAGTTCTGTTACCCAGAATCCTTTGCAAACCTCAAAATTTGGCTAAAAAAACACATGTTCCTCACATTTCTGTGGCAGAAAGTTCTGGAATCTGAGAGGAGCCACAAAATTCCTTCCACCCAGCGTTCCCCCACGTCTCCCGATAAAAATGATATCTCACTTGTGTGGGTAGGCCTAGCGCCCGCGACAGGAAACGCCCCAAAGCGCAACGTGGACACAGCCAAATTTTTGAAGGAAAACAGAAGTGTTTTTTGCAAAGTTCCTACCTGTAGATTATGGCCTGTAGCTCAGCCGCCACCTAGGAAAACCTACCAAACCTGTGCATTTCTGAAAACTAGAGACCTAGAGGAATCCAAGATGGGGTGACTTGTGTGGCTCGGACCAGGTTCTGTTACCGAGAATCCTTTGCAGACCTCAAAATTTGGCTAAAAAAACACATGTTCCTCACATTTCTGTGGCAGAAAGTTCTGGAATCTGAGAGGAGCCACAAATTTCCTTCCACCCATCGTTCCCCCACGTCTCCCGATAAAAATGATACCTCACTTGTGTGGGTAAAGACTAGCGCCCGCGACAGGAAACGCCCCAAAGCGCAACGTGGACACAGCCAAATTTTTGAAGGAAAACAAAGGTGTTTTTTGCAAAGTGCCTACCTGTAGATTTTGGCCTGTAGCTCAGCAGCCACCTAGGGAAACCTACCAAACCTGTGCATTTCTGAAAACTAGAGACCTAGGGGAATCCAAGATGGGGTGACTTGTGTGGCTCGGACCAGGTTCTGTTACCCAGAATCCTTTGCAAACCTCAAAATTTGGCTAAAAAAACACATGTTCCTCTCATTTCTGTGGCAGAAAGTTCTGGAATCTGAGAGGAGCCACAAATTTCCTTCCACCCAGCGTTCCCCCTCGTCTCCCGATAAAAATGATACCTCACTTGTGTGGGTAAGCCTAGCGCCCACGACAGGAAACGCCCCAAAGCGCAACGTGGACACAGCCAAATTTTTGAAGGAAAACAGAGGTGTTTTTTGCAAAGTGCCTACCTGTAGATTTTGGCCTGTAGCTCAGCCGCCATCTAGGGAAACCTACCAAACCTGTGCATTTCTGAAAACTAGAGACCTAGGGGAATCCAAGATGGGGTGACTTGTGTGGCTCGGACCAGGTTCTGTTACCCAGAATCCTTTGCAAACCTCAAAATGTGGCTAAAAAAACACACGTTCCTCACATTTCTGTGGCAGAAAGTTCTGGAATCTGAGAGGAGCCACAAATTTCCTTCCACTCAGCGTTCCCCCACGTCTCCCGATAAAAATGATACCTCACTTGTGTTGGTAGGCCTAGCGCCCGTGACAGGAAACGCCCCAAAGCGCAACGTGGACACAACCAAATTTTTGAAGGAAAACAGAGGTGTTTTTTGCAAAGTGCCTACCTGTAGATTTTGGCTTGTAGCTCAGCCGCCACCTAGGGAAACCTACCAAACCTGTGCTTTTCTGAAAACTAGAGACCTAGGGGAATCCAAGATGGGGTGACTTGTGTGGCTCGGACCAGGTTCTGTTACCCAGAATCCTTTGCAAACCTCAAAATGTGGCTAAAAAAACACACGTTCCTCACATTTCTGTGGCAGAAAGTTCTGGAATCTGAGAGGAGCCACAAATTTCCTTCCACCCAGCGTTCCCCCACGTCTCCCGATAAAAATGATACCTCACTTGTGTGGGTAGGCCTAGCGCCCGCGACAGGAAACGCCCCAAAGCGCAACGTGGACACAGCCAAATGTTTGAAGGAAAACAGAGGTGTTTTTTGCAAAGTGACTACCTGTAGATTTTGGCCTGTAGCTCAGCCGCCACCTAGGGAAACCTGCCAAACCTGTGCATTTCTGAAAACTAGAGACCTAGGGGAATCCAAGATGGGGTGACTTGTGTGGCTCGGACCAGGTTCTGTTACCCAGAATCCTTTGCAAATCTCAAAATTTGGCTAAAAAAACACATGTTCCTCACATTTCTGTGGCAGAAAGTTCTGGAATCTGAGAGGAGGCACAAATTTCCTTCCACCCAGCGTTCCCCCACGTCTCCCGATAAAAATGCTACCTCACTTGTGTGGGTAGGCCTAGCGCACGCGACAGGAAACGCCCCAAAGCGCAACGTGGACACAGCCAAATTTTTGAAGGAAAACAGAGGTGTTTTTTTGCAAAGTGCCTACCTGTAGATTTCGGCCTTTAGCTCAGCCGCCACCTAGGGAAACCTACCAAACCTGTGAATTTCTGAAAACTAGAGACCTAGGGGAATCCAAGATGGGGTGACTTGTGTGGCTCGGACGAGGTTCTGTTACCCAGAATCCTTTGCAAACCTCAAAATTTGGCTAAAAAAACACATGTTCCTCACATTTCTGTGGCAGAAAGTTCTGGAATCTGAGAGGAGCCACAAAATTCCTTCCACCCAGCGTTCCCCCACGTCTCCCGATAAAAATGATACTTCACTTGTGTGGGTAGGCCTAGCGCCCGCGACAGGAAACGCCCCAAAGCGCAACGTGGACACAGCCAAATTTTTGAAGGAAAACAGAGGTGTTTTTTGCAAAGTGCCTACCTGTAGATTTTGGCCTGTAGCTCAGCCGCCACCTAGGGAAACCTACCAAACCTGTGCATTTCTGAAAACTAGAGACCTAGGGGAATCCAAGATGGGGAGACTTGTGTGGCTCGGACCAGGTTCTGTTACCCAGAATCCTTTGCAAACCTCAAAATTTGGCTAAAAAAACATAGGTTCCTCACATTTCTGTGGCAGAAAGTTCTGGAATCTGAGAGGAGCCACAAATTTCCTTCCACCCAGCGTTCCCCCACGTCTCCCGATAAAAATGATACCTCACTTGTGTGGGTAGGCCTAGCGCCTGCGACAGGAAACGCCCCAAAGCGCAACGTGGACACAGCCAAATTTTTCAAGGAAAACAGAGGTGTTTTTTTGCAAAGTGCCTACCTGTAGATTTTGGCCTGTAGCTCAGCCGCCACCTAGGGAAACCTACCAAACCTGTGCATTTCTGAAAACTAGAGACCTAGGGGAATCCAAGATGGGGTGACTTGTGTGGCTCGGACCAGGTTCTGTTACCCAAAATCCTTTGCAAACCTCAAAATTTGGCCAAAAAAACACATGTTCCTCACATTTCTGTGGCAGTAAGTTCTGGAATCTGAGAGGAGCCACAAATTTCCTTCCACCCAGCGTTCCCCCACGTCTCCCGATAAAAATGATACCTCACTTGTGTGGGTAGGCCTAGCGCCCGCGACAGGAAACGCCCCAAAGTGCAACGTGGACACAGCCACAATTTTGAAGGAAAACAGAGGTATTTTTTGCAAAGTGCCTACCTGTAGATTTTGGCCTGTAGCTCAGCCGCCACCTAGGGAAACCTACCAAACCTGTGCATTTCTGAAAACTAGAGACCTAGGGGAATCCAAGATGGTGTGACTTGTGTGGCTCGGACCAGGTTCTGTTACCCAGAATCCTTTGCAAACCTCAACATGTGGCTAAACAAACACATGTTCCTCACATTTCTGTGGCAGAAAGTTCTGGAATCTGAGAGGAGCCACAAATTTCCTTCCACCCAGCGTTCCCCCACGTCTCCTGATAAAAATGATACCTCACTTGTGTGGGTAGGCCTAGCGCCCGCAACAGGAAACGCCCCAAAGCGCAACGTGGACACAGCCAAATTTTTGAAGGAAAACAGAGGTGTTTTTTGCAAAGTGCCTACCTGTAGATTTTGGCCTGTAGCTCAGCCGCCACCTAGGGTAACCTACCAAACCTGTGCATTTCTGAAAACTAGAGACCTAGGGGAATCCAAGATGGGGTGACTTGTGTGGCTCGGACTATGTTCTGTTACCCAGAATCCTTTGCAAACCTCAAAATTTGGCTAAAAAAACACATGTTCCTCACATTTCTGTGGCAGAAAGTTCTGGAATCTGAGAGGAGCCACAAAATTCCTTCCACCCAGCGTTCCCCCACGTCTCCCGATAAAAATGATACCTCACTTGTGTGGGTAGGCCTAGCGCCCGCGACAGGAAACGCCCCAAAGCGCAATGTGGACACTGCCAAATTTTTGAAGGAAAACAGAGGTGTTTTTTTAAAAGTTCCTACCTGTAGATTTTGGCCTGTAGCTCAGCCGCCACCTAGGGAAACCTACCAAACATGTGCATTTCTGAAAACTAGAGACCTAGAGGAATCCAAGATGGGGTGACTTGTGTGGCTCGGACCAGGTTCTGTTACCCAGAATCCTTTGCAGACCTCAAAATTTGGCTAAAAAAACACATGTTCCTCACATTTCTGTGGCAGAAAGTTCTGGAATCTGAGAGGAGTCACAAATTTCCTTCCACCCAGCGTTCCCCCACGTCTCCCGATAAAAATGATACCTCACTTGTGTGGGTAAGCCTAGCGCCCGCGACAGGAAACGCCCCAAAGCGCAACGTGGACACAGCCAAATTTTTGAAGGAAAACAGAGGTGTTTTTTGCAAAGTGCCTACCTGTAGATTTTGGCCTGTAGCTCAGCCGCCACCTAGGGAAACCTACCAAACCTGTGCATTTCTGAAAACTAGAGACCTAGGGGAATCGAAGATGGGGTGACTTGTGTGGCTCGGACCAGGTTCTGTTACCCAGAATCCTTTGCAAACCTCAAAATTTGGCTAAAAAAATACATGTTCCTCACATTTCTGTGGCAGAAAGTTCTGGAATCTGAGAGGAGCCACAAATTTCCTTCCACCCAGCGTTCCCCCACGTCTCCCGATAAAAATGTTACCTCACTTGTGTGGGTAGGCCTAAAGCACGCGACAGGAAACGCCCCAAAGCGCAACATGGACACAGCCAAATTTTTGAAGGAAAACAGAGGTGTTTTTTGCAAAGTGCCTACCTGTAGATTTTGGCCTGTAGCTCAGCCGCCACCTAGGGAAACCTACCAAACCTGTGCATTTCTGAAAACTAGAGACCTAGGGGAATCCAAGATGAGGTGACTTGTGTGGCTCGGACCAGGTTCTGTTACCCAGAATCCTTTGCAAACCTCCGAATTTGGCTAAAAAAACACATGTTCCTCAGATTTCTGTGGCAGAAAGTTCTGGAATCTGAGAGGAGCCACAAATTTCCTTCCACCCCGCGTTCCCCCACGTCTCCCGATAAAAATGATACCTCACTTGTGTGGGTAGGCCTAGCGCCCGCGACAGGAAACGCCCCAAAGCGCAACGTGGACACAGCCAAATTTTTGAAGGAAAACAGAGGTGTTTTTTGCAAAGTGCCTACCTGTAGATTTTGGCCTGTAGCTCAGCCGCCACCTAGGGAAACCTACCAAACCTGTGCATTTCTGGAAACTAGAGACCTAGGGGAATCCTAGATGGGGTGACTTGTGTGGCTCGGACCAGGTTCTGTTACCCAGAATCCTTTGCAAACCTCAAAATTTGGCTAAAAAACCACATGTTCCTCACATTTCTGTGGCAGAAAGTTCTGGAATCTGAGAGGAGCCACAAATTTCCTTCCACCCAGCGTTCCCCCACGTCTCCCGATAAAAATGTTACCTCACTTGTGTGGGTAGGCCTAGCGCACGCGACAGGAAACACCCCAAAGCGCAACGTGGACACAGCCACATTTTTGAAGGAAAACAGAGGTGTTTTTTGCAAAGTGCCTACCTGTAGATTTTGGCCTGTAGCTCAGCCGCCACCTAGGGAAACCTACCAAACCTGTGCATTTCTGAAAACTAGAGACCTAGGGGAATCCAAAATGGGGTGACTTGTGTGGCTCGGACCAGGTTCTGTTACCCAGAATCCTTTGCAAACCTCAAAAATGTTGCTAAAAAAACACATGTTCCTCACATTTCTGTGGCAGAAAGTTCTGGAATCTGAGAGGAGTCACAAATTTCCTTCCACCCAGCGTTCCCCCATGTCTCCCGATAAAAATGATACCTCACTTGTGTGGGTAGGCCTAGCGCCCGCGACAGGAAACGCCCCAAAGCGCAACATGGACACAGCCAAATTTTTTAAGGAAAACAGAGGTGTTTTTTGCAAAGTGCCTACCTGTAGATTTTGGCCTGTAGCTCAGCCGCCACCTAGGGAAACCTACCAAACCTGTGCATTTCTGAAAACTAGAGACCTAGGGGAATCCAAGATGAGGTGACTTGTGTGGCTCGGACCAGGTTCTGTTACCCAGAATCCTTTGCAAACCTCCGAATTTGGCTAAAAAAACACATGTTCCTCAGATTTCTGTGGCAGAAAGTTCTGGAATCTGAGAGGAGCCACAAATTTCCTTCCACCCCGCGTTCCCCCATGTCTCCCGATAAAAATGATACCTCAATTGTGTGGGTAGGCCTAGCGCCCGCGACAGGAAACGCCCCAAAGCGCAACGTGGACACAGCCAAATTTTTGAAGGAAAACAGAGGTGTTTTTTGCAAAGTGCCTACCTGTAGATTTTGGCCTGTAGCTCAGCCGCCACCTAGGGAAACCTACCAAACCTGTGCATTTCTGGAAACTAGAGACCTAGGGGAATCCTAGATGGGGTGACTTGTGTGGCTCGGACCAGGTTCTGTTACCCAAAATACTTTGCAAACCTCAAAATTTGGCTAAAAAAACACATGTTCCTAACATTTCTGTGGCAGAAAGTTCTGGAATCTGAGAGGAGCCACAAATTTCCTTCCACCCAGCGTTCCCCCACGTCTCCCGATAAAAATGATACCTCACTTGTGTGGGTAGGCCTAGCGCCCGCGACAGGAAACGCCCCAAAGCGCAACGTGGACACAGCCAAATTTTTGAAGGAAAACAGAGGTGTTTTTTGCAAAGTGCCTACCTGTAGATTTTGGCCTGTAGCTCAGCCGCCACCTAGGGAAACCTACCAAACCTGTGCTTTTCTTAAAACTAGAGACCTAGGGGAATCCAAGGTGGGGTGACTTGTGTGGCTCGGACCAGGTTCTGTTACCCAGAATCCTTTGCAAACCTCAAAATTTGGCTAAAAAAACACATGTTCCTCACATTTCTGTGGCAGAAAGTTCTGGAATCTGAGAGGCGCCACAAAATTCCTTCCACCCTGCGTTCCCCCACGTCTCCCGATAAAAATGATACCTCACTTGTGTGGGTAGGCCTAGCGCCCGCGACAGGAAACGCCCCAAAGCACAACGTGGACACAGCCAAATTTTTGAAGGAAAACAGAGGTGTTTTTTGCAAAGTGCCTACCTGTAGATTTTGGCCTGTAGCTCAGCCGCCACCTAGGGAAACCTACCAAACCTGTGAATTTCTGAAAACTAGAGACCTAGGGGAATCCTAGATGGGGTGACTTGTGTGGCTCGGACCAGGTTCTGTTACCCAAAATCCTTTGCAAACCTCAAAATTTGGCTAAAAAAACACATGTTCCTAACATTTCTGTGGCAGATAGTTCTGGAATCTGAGAGGAGCCACAAATTTCCTTCCACCCAGCGTTCCCCCACGTCTCCCGATAAAAATGCTACCTCACTTGTGTGGGTAGGCCTAGCGCACGCGACAGGAAACGCCCCAAAGCGCAACGTGGACACAGCCAAATTTTTGAAGGAAAACAGAGGTTTTTTTTGCAAAGTGCCTACCTGTAGATTTTGGACTGTAGCTCAGCCGCCACCTAGGGAAACCTAACAAACCTGTGCATTTCTGAAAACTAGAGACCTAGGGGAATCCAAGATGGGGAGACTTGTGTGGCTCGGACCAGGTTCTGTTACCCAGAATCCTTTGCAAACCTCAAAATTTGGCTAAAAAAACACATGTTCCTCACATTTCTGTGGCAGAAAGTTCTGGAATCTGAGAGGAGCCACAAATTTCCTTCCACCCAGCGTTCCCCCACGTCTCCCGATAAAAATTATACCTCACTTGTTTGGGTAGGCCTAGCGCCCGCGACAGGAAACGCCCCAAAGCGCAACATGGACACAGCCAAATTTTTGAAGGAAAACAGAGGTGTTTTTTGCAAAGTGCCTACCTGTAGATTTTGGCCTGTAGCTCAGCCGCCACCTAGGGAAACCTACCAAACCTGTGCATTTCTGAAAACTAGAGACCTAGGGGAATCCAAGATGGGGTGACTTGTGTGGCTCGGACCAGGTTCTGTTACCCAGAATCCTTTGCAAACCTCAAAATGTGGCTAAACAAACACATGTTCCTCACATTTCTGTGGCAGAAAGTTCTGGAATCTGAGAGGAGCCACAAATTTCCTTCCACCCAGCGTTCCCCCACGTCTCCCGATAAAAATGATACCTCACTTGTGTGGGTAGGCCTAGCGCCCGCGACAGGAAACGCCCCAAAGCGCAACGTAGACACAGCCAAATTTTTGAAGGAAAACAGAGGTGTTTTTTGCAAAGTGCCTACCTGTAGATTTTGGCCTGTAGCTCAGCCGCCACCTAGGGTAACCTACCAAACCTGTGCTTTTCTGAAAACTAGAGACCTAGGGGAATCCAAGATGGGGTGACTTGTGTGGCTCGGACCAAGTTCTGTTACCCAGAATCCTTTGCAAACCTCAAAATTTGGCTAAAAAAATACATGTTCCTCACATTTCTGTGGCAGAAAGTTCTGGAATCTGAGAGGAGCCACAAAATTCCTTCCACCCAGCGTTCCCCCACGTCTCCCGATAAAAATGATACCTCACTTGTGTGGGTAGGCCTAGCGCCCGCGACAGGAAACGCCCCAAAGCGCAACGTGGACACAGCCAAATTTTTGAAGGAAAACAGAAGTGTTTTTTGCAAAGTTCCTACCTGTAGATTATGGCCTGTAGCTCAGCCGCCACCTAGGGAAACCTACCAAACCTGTGCATTTCTGAAAACTAGAGACCTAGAGGAATCCAAGATGGGGTGACTTGTGTGGCTCGGACCAGGTTCTGTTACCCAGAATCCTTTGCGGACCTCAAAATTTGGCTAAAAAAACACATGTTCCTCACATTTCTGTGGCAGAAAGTTCTGGAATCTGAGAGGAGCCACAAATTTCCTTCCACCCATCGTTCCCCCACGTCTCCCGATAAAAATGATACCTCACTTGTGTGGGTAAGACTAGCGCCCGCGACAGGAAACGCCCCAAAGCGCAACGTGGACACAGCCAAATTTTTGAAGGAAAACAGAGGTGTTTTTTGCAAAGTGCCTACCTGTAGATTTTGGCCTGTAGCTCAGCCGCCACCTAGGGAAACCTACCAAAGCTGTGCATTTCTGAAAACTAGAGACCTAGGGGAATCCAAGATGGGGAGACTTGTGTGGCTCGGACCAGGTTCTGTTACCCAGAATCCTTTGCAAACCTCAAAATGTGGCTAAAAAAACACATGTTCCTCACATTTCTGTGGCAGAAAGTTCTGGAATCTGAGAGGAGCCACAAATTTCCTTCCACCCAGCGTTCCCCCACGTCTCCCGATAAAAATTATACCTCACTTGTTTGGGTAGGCCTAGCGCCCGCGACAGGAAACGCCCCAAAGCGTAACGTGGACACAGCCAAATTTTTGAAGGAAAACAGAGGTGTTTTTTGCAAAGTGCCTACCTGTAGATTTTGGCCTGTAGCTCAGCCGCCACCTAGGGAAACCTACCAAACCTGTGCATTTCTGAAAACTAGAGACCTAGGGGAATCCAAGATGGGGTGACTTGTGTGGCTCGGACCAGGTTCTGTTACCCAGAATCCTTTGCAAACCTCAAAATGTGGCTAAACAAACACATGTTCCTCACATTTCTGTGGCAGAAAGTTCTGGAATCTGAGAGGAGCCACAAATTTCCTTCCACCCAGCGTTCCCCCACGTCTCCCGATAAAAATGATACCTCACTTGTGTGGGTAGGCCTAGCGCCCGCGACAGGAAACGCCCCAAAGCGCAACGTAGACACAGCCAAATTTTTGAAGGAAAACAGAGGTGTTTTTTGCAAAGTGCCTACCTGTAGATTTTGGCCTGTAGCTCAGCCGCCACCTAGGGTAACCTACCAAACCTGTGCTTTTCTGAAAACTAGAGACCTAGGGGAATCCAAGATGGGGTGACTTGTGTGGCTCGGACCAAGTTCTGTTACCCAGAATCCTTTGCAAACCTCAAAATTTGGCTAAAAAAATACATGTTCCTCACATTTCTGTGGCAGAAAGTTCTGGAATCTGAGAGGAGCCACAAAATTCCTTCCACCCAGCGTTCCCCCACGTCTCCCGATAAAAATGATACCTCACTTGTGTGGGTAGGCCTAGCGCCCGCGACAGGAAACGCCCCAAAGCGCAACGTGGACACAGCCAAATTTTTGAAGGAAAACAGAAGTGTTTTTTGCAAAGTTCCTACCTGTAGATTATGGCCTGTAGCTCAGCCGCCACCTAGGGAAACCTACCAAACCTGTGCATTTCTGAAAACTAGAGACCTAGAGGAATCCAAGATGGGGTGACTTGTGTGGCTCGGACCAGGTTCTGTTACCCAGAATCCTTTGCAGACCTCAAAATTTGGCTAAAAAAACACATGTTCCTCACATTTCTGTGGCAGAAAGTTCTGGAATCTGAGAGGAGCCACAAATTTCCTTCCACCCATCGTTCCCCCACGTCTCCCGATAAAAATGATACCTCACTTGTGTGGGTAAGACTAGCGCCCGCGACAGGAAACGCCCCAAAGCGCAACGTGGACACAGCCAAATTTTTGAAGGAAAACAGAGGTGTTTTTTGCAAAGTGCCTACCTGTAGATTTTGGCCTGTAGCTCAGCCGCCACCTAGGGAAACCTACCAAACCTGTGCATTTCTGAAAACTAGAGACCTAGGGGAATCCAAGATGGGGTGACTTGTGTGGCTCGGACCAGGTTCTGTTACCCAGAATCCTTTGCAAACCTCAAAATTTGGCTAAAAAAACACATGTTCCTCTCATTTCTGTGGCAGAAAGTTCTGGAATCTGAGAGGAGCCACAAATTTCCTTCCACCCAGCGTTCCCCCACGTCTCCCGATAAAAATGATACCTCACTTGTGTGGGTAAGCCTAGCGCCCACGACAGGAAACGCCCCAAAGCGCAACGTGGACACAGCCAAATTTTTTAAGGAAAACAGAGGTGTTTTTTGCAAAGTGCCTACCTGTAGATTTTGGCCTGTAGCTCAGCCGCCATCTAGGGAAACCTACCAAACCTGTGCATTTCTGAAAACTAGAGACCTAGGGGAATCCAAGATGGGGTGACTTGTGTGGCTCGGACCAGGTTCTGTTACCCAGAATCCTTTGCAAACCTCAAAATGTGGCTAAAAAAACACACGTTCCTCACATTTCTGTGGCAGAAAGTTCTGGAATCTGAGAGGAGCCACAAATTTCCTTCCACTCAGCGTTCCCCCACGTCTCCCGATAAAAATGATACCTCACTTGTGTTGGTAGGCCTAGCGCCCGTGACAGGAAACGCACCAAAGCGCAACGTGGACACAACCAAATTTTTGAAGGAAAACAGAGGTGTTTTTTGCAAAGTGCCTACCTGTAGATTTTGGCCTGTAGCTCAGCCGCCACCTAGGGAAACCTACCAAACCTGTGCTTTTCTGAAAACTAGAGACCTAGGGGAATCCAAGATGGGGTGACTTGTGTGGCTCGGACCAGGTTCTGTTACCCAGAATCCTTTGCAAACCTCAAAATGTGGCTAAAAAAACACACGTTCCTCACATTTCTGTGGCAGAAAGTTCTGGAATCTGAGAGGAGCCACAAATTTCCTTCCACCCAGCGTTCCCCCACGCCTCCCGATAAAAATGATACCTCACTTGTGTGGGTAGGCCTAGCGCCCGCGACAGGAAACGCCCCAAAGCGCAACGTGGACACAGCCAAATTTTTGAAGGAAAACAGAGGTGTTTTTTGCAAAGTGACTACCTGTAGATTTTGGCCTGTAGCTCAGCCGCCACCTAGGGAAACCTGCCAAACCTGTGCATTTCTGAAAACTAGAGACCTAGGGGAATCCAAGATGGGGTGACTTGTGTGGCTCGGACCAGGTTCTGTTACCCAGAATCCTTTGCAAACCTCAAAATTTGGCTAAACAAACACATGTTCCTCACATTTCTGTGGCAGAAAGTTCTGGAATCTGAGAGGAGCCACAAATTTCCTTCCACCCAGCGTTCCCCCACGTCTCCCGATAAAAATGATACTTCACTTGTGTGGGTAGGCCTAGTGCCCGCGACAGGAAACGCCCTAAAGCGCAACGTGGACACAGCCAAATTTTTGAAGGAAAACAGAGGTGTTTTTTGCAAAGTGCCTCCCTGTAGATTTTGGCCTGTAGCTCAGCCGCCACCTAGGGAAACCTACCAAACCTGTGCATTTCTGAAAACTAGAGACATAGGAGAATCCAAGATGGGGTGACTTGTGTGGCTCGGACCAGGTTCTTTTACCCAGAATCCTTTGCAAACCTCAAAATTTGGCTAAAAAAACACATGTTCCTCACATTTCTGTGGCAGAAAGTTCTGGAATCTGAGAGGAGCCACAAATTTCCTTCCACCAAGCGTTGCCCCGCGTCTCCCGATAAAAATGATACCTCACTTGTGTGGGTAGGCCTAGCGCCCGCGACAGGAAACGCCCCAAAGCGCAACGTGGATACAGACAAATTTTTGAAGGAAAACAGAGGTGTTTTTTGCAAAGTGCCTACCTGTAGATTTTGGCCTGTAGCTCAGCCGCCACCAAGGGAAACCTACCAAACCTGTGCATTTCTGAAAACTAGAGACCTAGGGGAATCCAAGATGGGGTGACTTGTGTGGCTCGGACCAGGTTCTGTTACCCAGAATCCTTTGCAAACCTCAAAAATGTGGCTAAAAAAACACATGTTCCTCACATTTCTGTGGCAGAAAGTTCTGGAATCTGAGAGGAGCCACAAAATTCCTTCCACCCAGCGTTCCCCCACGTCATCCGATAAAAATGATACCTCACTTGTGTGGGTAGACCCAGCGCCCGCGACAGGAAACGCCCCAAAGCGCAACGTGGACACAGCCACATTTTTGAAGGAAATCAGAGGTGTTTTTTGCAAAGTGCCTCCCTGTAGATTTTGGCCTGTAGCTCAGCCGCCACTTAGGGAAACCTACCAAACCTGTGCATTTCTGAAAACTAGAGACCTAGGGGAATCCAAGATGGGGTGACTTGTGTGGCTCGGACCAGGTTCTGTTACCCAGAATCCTTTGCAAACCTCAAAATTTGGCTAAAAAAACACATGTTCCTCACATTTCTGTGGCAGAAAGTTCTGGAATCTGAGAGGAGCCACAAATTTCCTTCCATCCAGCGTTCCCCCACGTCTCCCGATAAAAATGATACCTCTCTTGTGTGGGTAGGCCTAGCGCCTGCGACAGGAAACGCCCCAAAGCGCAACGTGGACACAGCCAAATTTTTGAAGGAAAACAGAGGTGTTTTTTGCAAAGTGCCTACCTGTAGATTTTGGCCTGTAGCTCAGCCGCCACCTAGGGAAACCTACCAAACCTGTGCATTTTTGAAAACTAGAGACCTAGGGGAGTCCAAGATGGGGTGACTTGTGTGGCTCGGACCAGGTTCTGTTACCCAGAATCCTTTGCAAACCTCAAAATTTGGCCAAAAAAACACATGTTCCTCACATTTCTGTGGCAGAAAGTTCTGGAATCTGAGAGGAGCCACAAATTTCCTTCCACCCAGCGTTCCCCCACGTCTCCCGATAAAAATGATACCTCACTTGTGTGGGTAGGCCTAGCGCCCGCGACAGGAAACGCCCCAAAGCGCAACGTGGACACAGCCAAATTTTTGAAGAAAAACAGAGGTGTTTTTTGCAAAGTGCCTACCTGTAGATTTTGGCCTGTAGCTCAGCCGCCACCTAGGGAAACCTACCAAACCTGTGCATTTCTGAAAACTAGAGACCTAGGGGAATCCAAGATGGGGAGACTTGTGTGGCTCGGACCAGGTTCTGTTACCCAGAATCCTTTGCAAACCTCAAAATTTGGCTAAAAAAACATAGGTTCCTCACATTTCTGTGGCAGAAAGTTCTGGAATCTGAGAGGAGCCACAAATTTCCTTCCACCCAGCGTTCCCCCACGTCTCCCGATAAAAATGATACCTCACTTGTGTGGGTAGGTCTAGCGCCTGCGACAGGAAACGCCCCAAAGCGCAACGTGGACACAGCCAAATTTTTCAAGGAAAACAGAGGTGTTTTTTTGCAAAGTGCCTACCTGTAGATTTTGGCCTGTAGCTCAGCCGCCACCTAGGGAAACCTACCAAACCTGTGCATTTCTGAAAACTAGAGACCTAGGGGAATCCAAGATGGGGTGACTTGTGTGGCTCGGACCAGGTTCTGTTACCCAAAATCCTTTGCAAACCTCAAAATTTGGCCAAAAAAACACATGTTCCTCACATTTCTGTGGCAGTAAGTTCTGGAATCTGAGAGGAGCCACAAATTTCCTTCCACCCAGCGTTCCCCCACGTCTCCCGATAAAAATGATACCTCACTTGTGTGGGTAGGCCTAGCGCCCGCGACAGGAAACGCCCCAAAGTGCAACGTGGACACAGCCACAATTTTGAAGGAAAACAGAGGTATTTTTTGCAAAGTGCCTACCTGTAGATTTTGGCCTGTAGCTCAGCCGCCACCTAGGGAAACCTACCAAACCTGTGCATTTCTGAAAACTAGAGACCTAGGGGAATCCAAGATGGTGTGACTTGTGTGGCTCGGACCAGGTTCTGTTACCCAGAATCCTTTGCAAACCTCAACATGTGGCTAAACAAACACATGTTCCTCACATTTCTGTGGCAGAAAGTTCTGGAATCTGAGAGGAGCCACAAATTTCCTTCCACCCAGCGTTCCCCCACGTCTCCTGATAAAAATGATACCTCACTTGTGTGGGTAGGCCTAGCGCCCGCAACAGGAAACGCCCCAAAGCGCAACGTGGACACAGCCAAATTTTTGAAGGAAAACAGAGGTGTTTTTTGCAAAGTGCCTACCTGTAGATTTTGGCCTGTAGCTCAGCCGCCACCTAGGGTAACCTACCAAACCTGTGCATTTCTGAAAACTAGAGACCTAGGGGAATCCAAGATGGGGTGACTTGTGTGGCTCGGACTAGGTTCTGTTACCCAGAATCCTTTGCAAACCTCAAAATTTGGCTAAAAAAACACATGTTCCTCACATTTCTGTGGCAGAAAGTTCTGGAATCTGAGAGGAGCCACAAAATTCCTTCCACCCAGCGTTCCCCAACGTCTCCCGATAAAAATGATACCTCACTTGTGTGGGTAGGCCTAGCGCCCGCGACAGGAAACGCCCCAAAGCGCAACGTGGACACTGCCAAATTTTTGAAGGAAAACAGAGGTGTTTTTTTAAAAGTTCCTACCTGTAGATTTTGGCCTGTAGCTCAGCCGCCACCTAGGGAAACCTACCAAACCTGTGCATTTCTGAAAACTAGAGACCTAGAGGAATCCAAGATGGGGTGACTTGTGTGGCTCGGACCAGGTTCTGTTACCCAGAATCCTTTGCAAACCTCAAAATTTGGCTAAAAAAACATAGGTTCCTCACATTTCTGTGGCAGAAAGTTCTGGAATCTGAGAGGAGCCACAAATTTCCTTCCACCCAGCGTTCCCCCACGTCTCCCGATAAAAATGATACCTCACTTGTGTGGGTAGGTCTAGCGCCTGCGACAGGAAACGCCCCAAAGCGCAACGTGGACACAGCCAAATTTTTCAAGGAAAACAGAGGTGTTTTTTTGCAAAGTGCCTACCTGTAGATTTTGGCCTGTAGCTCAGCCGCCACCTAGGGAAACCTACCAAACCTGTGCATTTCTGAAAACTAGAGACCTAGGGGAATCCAAGATGGGGTGACTTGTGTGGCTCGGACCAGGTTCTGTTACCCAAAATCCTTTGCAAACCTCAAAATTTGGCCAAAAAAACACATGTTCCTCACATTTCTGTGGCAGTAAGTTCTGGAATCTGAGAGGAGCCACAAATTTCCTTCCACCCAGCGTTCCCCCACGTCTCCCGATAAAAATGATACCTCACTTGTGTGGGTAGGCCTAGCGCCCGCGACAGGAAACGCCCCAAAGTGCAACGTGGACACAGCCACAATTTTGAAGGAAAACAGAGGTATTTTTTGCAAAGTGCCTACCTGTAGATTTTGGCCTGTAGCTCAGCCGCCACCTAGGGAAACCTACCAAACCTGTGCATTTCTGAAAACTAGAGACCTAGGGGAATCCAAGATGGTGTGACTTGTGTGGCTCGGACCAGGTTCTGTTACCCAGAATCCTTTGCAAACCTCAACATGTGGCTAAACAAACACATGTTCCTCACATTTCTGTGGCAGAAAGTTCTGGAATCTGAGAGGAGCCACAAATTTCCTTCCACCCAGCGTTCCCCCACGTCTCCTGATAAAAATGATACCTCACTTGTGTGGGTAGGCCTAGCGCCCGCAACAGGAAACGCCCCAAAGCGCAACGTGGACACAGCCAAATTTTTGAAGGAAAACAGAGGTGTTTTTTGCAAAGTGCCTACCTGTAGATTTTGGCCTGTAGCTCAGCCGCCACCTAGGGTAACCTACCAAACCTGTGCATTTCTGAAAACTAGAGACCTAGGGGAATCCAAGATGGGGTGACTTGTGTGGCTCGGACTAGGTTCTGTTACCCAGAATCCTTTGCAAACCTCAAAATTTGGCTAAAAAAACACATGTTCCTCACATTTCTGTGGCAGAAAGTTCTGGAATCTGAGAGGAGCCACAAAATTCCTTCCACCCAGCGTTCCCCAACGTCTCCCGATAAAAATGATACCTCACTTGTGTGGGTAGGCCTAGCGCCCGCGACAGGAAACGCCCCAAAGCGCAACGTGGACACTGCCAAATTTTTGAAGGAAAACAGAGGTGTTTTTTTAAAAGTTCCTACCTGTAGATTTTGGCCTGTAGCTCAGCCGCCACCTAGGGAAACCTACCAAACCTGTGCATTTCTGAAAACTAGAGACCTAGAGGAATCCAAGATGGGGTGACTTGTGTGGCTCGGACCAGGTTCTGTTACCCAGAATCCTTTGCAGACCTCAAAATTTGGCTAAAAAAACACATGTTCCTCACATTTCTGTGGCAGAAAGTTCTGGAATCTGAGAGGAGTCACAAATTTCCTTCCACCCAGCGTTCCCCCACGTCTCCCGATAAAAATGATACCTCACTTGTGTGGGTAAGCCTAGCGCCCGCGACAGGAAACGCCCCAAAGCGCAACGTGGACACAGCCAAATTTTTGAAGGAAAACAGAGGTGTTTTTTGCAAAGTGCCTACCTGTAGATTTTGGCCTGTAGCTCAGCCGCCACCTAGGGTAACCTACCAAACCTGTGCATTTCTGAAAACTAGAGACCTAGGGGAATCCAAGATGGGGTGACTTGTGTGGCTCGGACTAGGTTCTGTTACCCAGAATCCTTTGCAAACCTCAAAATTTGGCTAAAAAAACACATGTTCCTCACATTTCTGTGGCAGAAAGTTCTGGAATCTGAGAGGAGCCACAAAATTCCTTCCACCCAGCGTTCCCCAACGTCTCCCGATAAAAATGACACCTCACTTGTGTGGGTAGGCCTAGCGCCCGCGACAGGAAACGCCCCAAAGCGCAACGTGGACACTGCCAAATTTTTTAAGGAAAACAGAGGTGTTTTTTTAAAAGTTCCTACCTGTAGATTTTGGCCTGTAGCTCAGCCGCCACCTAGGGAAACCTACCAAACCTGTGCATTTCTGAAAACTAGAGACCTAGAGGAATCCAAGATGGGGTGACTTGTGTGGCTCGGACCAGGTTCTGTTACCCAGAATCCTTTGCAGACCTCAAAATTTGGCTAAAAAAACACATGTTCCTCACATTTCTGTGGCAGAAAGTTCTGGAATCTGAGAGGAGTCACAAATTTCCTTCCACCCAGCGTTCCCCCACGTCTCCCGATAAAAATGATACCTCACTTGTGTGGGTAAGCCTAGCGCCCGCGACAGGAAACGCCCCAAAGCGCAACGTGGACACAGCCAAATTTTTGAAGGAAAACAGAGGTGTTTTTTGCAAAGTGCCTACCTGTAGATTTTGGCCTGTAGCTCAGCCGCCACCTAGGGAAACCTACCAAACCTGTGCATTTCTGAAAACTAGAGACCTAGGGGAATCCAAGATGGGGTGACTTGTGTGGCTCGGACCAGGTTCTGTTACCCAGAATCCTTTGCAAACCTCAAAATTTGGCTAAAAAAACACATGTTCCTCACATTTCTGTGGCAGAAAGTTCTGGAATCTGAGAGGAGCCACAAATTTCCTTCCACCCAGCGTTCCCCCACTTCTCCCGATAAAAATGTTACCTCACTTGTGTGGGTAGGCCTAGCGCACGCGACAGGAAACGCCCCAAAGCGCAACGTGGACACAACCAAATTTTTGAAGGAAAACAGAGGTGTTTTTTGCAAAGTGCCTACCTGTAGATTTTGGCCTGTAGCTCAGCCGCCACCTAGGGAAACCTACCAAACCTGTGCATTTCTGAAAACTAGAGACCTAGGGGAATCCAAAATGGGGTGACTTGTGTGGCTCGGACCAGGTTCTGTTACCCAGAATCCTTTGCAAACCTCAAAAATTTTGCTAAAAAAACACATGTTCCTCACATTTCTGTGGCAGAAAGTTCTGGAATCTGAGAGGAGTCACAAATTTCCTTCCACCCAGCGTTCCCCCATGTCTCCCGATAAAAATGATACCTCACTTGTGTGGGTAGGCCTAGCGCCCGCGACAGGAAACGCCCCAAAGCGCAACATGGACACAGCCAAATTTTTGAAGGAAAACAGAGGTGTTTTTTGCAAAGTGCCTACCTGTAGATTTTGGCCTGTAGCTCAGCCGCCACCTAGGGAAACCTACCAAACCTGTGCATTTCTGAAAACTAGAGACCTAGGGGAATCCAAGATGAGGTGACTTGTGTGGCTCGGACGAGGTTCTGTTACCCAGAATCCTTTGCAAACCTCCGAATTTGGCTAAAAAAACACATGTTCCTCAGATTTCTGTGGCAGAAAGTTCTGGAATCTGAGAGGAGCCACAAATTTCCTTCCACCCCGCGTTCCCCCACGTCTCCCGATAAAAATGATACCTCACTTGTGTGGGTAGGCCTAGCGCCCGCGACAGGAAACGCCCCAAAGTGCAACGTGGACACAGCCAAATTTTTGAAGGAAAACAGAGGTGTTTTTTGCAAAGTGCCTACCTGTAGATTTTGGCCTGTAGCTCAGCCGCCACCTAGGGAAACCTACCAAACCTGTGCATTTCTGGAAACTAGAGACCTAGGGGAATCCTAGATGGGGTGACTTGTGTGGCTCAGACCAGGTTCTGTTACCCAGAATCCTTTGCAAACCTCAAAATTTGGCTAAAAAACCACATGTTCCTCACATTTCTGTGGCAGAAAGTTCTGGAATCTGAGAGGAGCCACAAATTTCCTTCCACCCAGCGTTCCCCCACGTCTCCCGATAAAAATGTCACCTCACTTGTGTGGGTAGGCCTAGCGCACGCGACAGGAAACACCCCAAAGCGCAACGTGGACACAGCCAAATTTTTGAAGGAAAACAGAGGTGTTTTTTGCAAAGTGCCTACCTGTAGATTTTGGCCTGTAGCTCAGCCGCCACCTAGGGAAACCTACCAAACCTGTGCATTTCTGAAAACTAGAGACCTAGGGGAATCCAAAATGGGGTGACTTGTGCGGCTCGGACCAGGTTCTGTTACCCAGAATCCTTTGCAAACCTCAAAAATTTTGCTAAAAAAACACATGTTCCTCACATTTCTGTGGCAGAAAGTTCTGGAATCTGAGAGGAGTCACAAATTTCCTTCCACCCAGCGTTCCCCCATGTCTCCCGATAAAAATGATACCTCACTTGTGTGGGTAGGCCTAGCGCCCGCGACAGGAAACGCCCCAAAGCGCAACATGGACACAGCCAAATTTTTGAAGGAAAACAGAGGTGTTTTTTGCAAAGTGCCTACCTGTAGATTTTGGCCTGTAGCTCAGCCGCCACCTAGGGAAACCTACCAAACCTGTGCATTTCTGAAAACTAGAGACCTAGGGGAATCCAAGATGAGGTGACTTGTGTGGCTCGGACCAGGTTCTGTTACCCAGAATCCTTTGCAAACCTCCGAATTTGGCTAAAAAAACACATGTTCCTCAGATTTCTGTGGCAGAAAGTTCTGGAATCTGAGAGGAGCCACAAATTTCCTTCCACCCCGCGTTCCCCCACGTCTCCCGATAAAAATGATACCTCACTTGTGTGGGTAGGCCTAGCGCCCGCGACAGGAAACGCCCCAAAGCGCAACGTGGACACAGCCACATTTTTGAAGGAAAACAGAGGTGTTTTTTGCAAAGTGCCTACCTGTAGATTTTGGCCTGTAGCTCAGCCGCCACCTAGGGAAACCTACCAAACCTGTGCATTTCTGGAACCTAGAGACCTAGGGGAATCCTAGATGGGGTGACTTGTGTGGCTCGGACCAGGTTCTGTTACCCAAAATACTTTGCAAACCTCAAAATTTGGCTAAAAAAACACATGTTCCTAACATTTCTGTGGCAGGAAGTTCTGGAATCTGAGAGGAGCCACAAATTTCCTTCCACCCAGCGTTCCCCCACGTCTCCCGATAAAAATGATACCTCACTTGTGTGGGTAGGCCTAGCGCCCGCGACAGGATACGCCCCAAAGCGCAACGTGGACACAGCCAAATTTTTGAAGGAAAACAGAGGTGTTTTTTGCAAAGTGCCTACCTGTAGATTTTGGCCTGTAGCTCAGCCGCCACCTAGGGAAACCTACCAAACCTGTGCTTTTCTTAAAACTAGAGACCTAGGGGAATCCAAGGTGGGGTGACTTGTGTGGCTCGGACCAGGTTCTGTTAACCAGAATCCTTTGCAAACCTCAAAATTTGGCTAAAAAAACACATGTTCCTCACATTTCTGTGGCAGAAAGTTCTGGAATCTGAGAGGCGCCACAAAATTCCTTCCACCCTGCGTTCCCCCACGTCTCCCGATAAAAATGATACCTCACTTGTGTGGGTAGGCCTAGCGCCCGCGACAGGAAACGCCCCAAAGCGCAACGTGGACACAGCCAAATTTTTGAAGGAAAACAGAGGTGTTTTTTGCAAAGTGCCTACCTGTAGATTTTGGCCTGTAGCTCAGCCGCCACCTAGGGTAACCTACCAAACCTGTGCATTTCTGAAAACTAGAGACCTAGGGGAATCCAAGATGGGGTGACTTGTGTGGCTCGGACTAGGTTCTGTTACCCAGAATCCTTTGCAAACCTCAAAATTTGGCTAAAAAAACACATGTTCCTCACATTTCTGTGGCAGAAAGTTCTGGAATCTGAGAGGAGCCACAAAATTCCTTCCACCCAGCGTTCCCCAACGTCTCCCGATAAAAATGATACCTCACTTGTGTGGGTAGGCCTAGCGCCCGCGACAGGAAACGCCCCAAAGCGCAACGTGGACACTGCCAAATTTTTGAAGGAAAACAGAGGTGTTTCTTTAAAAGTTCCTACCTGTAGATTTTGGCCTGTAGCTCAGCCGCCACCTAGGGAAACCTACCAAACCTGTGCATTTCTGAAAACTAGAGACCTAGAGGAATCCAAGATGGGGTGACTTGTGTGGCTCGGACCAGGTTCTGTTACCCAGAATCCTTTGCAGACCTCAAAATTTGGCTAAAAAAACACATGTTCCTCACATTTCTGTGGCAGAAAGTTCTGGAATCTGAGAGGAGTCACAAATTTCCTTCCACCCAGCGTTCCCCCACGTCTCCCGATAAAAATGATACCTCACTTGTGTGGGTAAGCCTAGCGCCCGCGACAGGAAACGCCCCAAAGCGCAACGTGGACACAGCCAAATTTTTGAAGGAAAACAGAGGTGTTTTTTGCAAAGTGCCTACCTGTAGATTTTGGCCTGTAGCTCAGCCGCCACCTAGGGTAACCTACCAAACCTGTGCATTTCTGAAAACTAGAGACCTAGGGGAATCCAAGATGGGGTGACTTGTGTGGCTCGGACTAGGTTCTGTTACCCAGAATCCTTTGCAAACCTCAAAATTTGGCTAAAAAAACACATGTTCCTCACATTTCTGTGGCAGAAAGTTCTGGAATCTGAGAGGAGCCACAAAATTCCTTCCACCCAGCGTTCCCCAACGTCTCCCGATAAAAATGACACCTCACTTGTGTGGGTAGGCCTAGCGCCCGCGACAGGAAACGCCCCAAAGCGCAACGTGGACACTGCCAAATTTTTTAAGGAAAACAGAGGTGTTTTTTTAAAAGTTCCTACCTGTAGATTTTGGCCTGTAGCTCAGCCGCCACCTAGGGAAACCTACCAAACCTGTGCATTTCTGAAAACTAGAGACCTAGAGGAATCCAAGATGGGGTGACTTGTGTGGCTCGGACCAGGTTCTGTTACCCAGAATCCTTTGCAGACCTCAAAATTTGGCTAAAAAAACACATGTTCCTCACATTTCTGTGGCAGAAAGTTCTGGAATCTGAGAGGAGTCACAAATTTCCTTCCACCCAGCGTTCCCCCACGTCTCCCGATAAAAATGATACCTCACTTGTGTGGGTAAGCCTAGCGCCCGCGACAGGAAACGCCCCAAAGCGCAACGTGGACACAGCCAAATTTTTGAAGGAAAACAGAGGTGTTTTTTGCAAAGTGCCTACCTGTAGATTTTGGCCTGTAGCTCAGCCGCCACCTAGGGAAACCTACCAAACCTGTGCATTTCTGAAAACTAGAGACCTAGGGGAATCCAAGATGGGGTGACTTGTGTGGCTCGGACCAGGTTCTGTTACCCAGAATCCTTTGCAAACCTCAAAATTTGGCTAAAAAAACACATGTTCCTCACATTTCTGTGGCAGAAAGTTCTGGAATCTGAGAGGAGCCACAAATTTCCTTCCACCCAGCGTTCCCCCACTTCTCCCGATAAAAATGTTACCTCACTTGTGTGGGTAGGCCTAGCGCACGCGACAGGAAACGCCCCAAAGCGCAACGTGGACACAACCAAATTTTTGAAGGAAAACAGAGGTGTTTTTTGCAAAGTGCCTACCTGTAGATTTTGGCCTGTAGCTCAGCCGCCACCTAGGGAAACCTACCAAACCTGTGCATTTCTGAAAACTAGAGACCTAGGGGAATCCAAAATGGGGTGACTTGTGTGGCTCGGACCAGGTTCTGTTACCCAGAATCCTTTGCAAACCTCAAAAATTTTGCTAAAAAAACACATGTTCCTCACATTTCTGTGGCAGAAAGTTCTGGAATCTGAGAGGAGTCACAAATTTCCTTCCACCCAGCGTTCCCCCATGTCTCCCGATAAAAATGATACCTCACTTGTGTGGGTAGGCCTAGCGCCCGCGACAGGAAACGCCCCAAAGCGCAACATGGACACAGCCAAATTTTTGAAGGAAAACAGAGGTGTTTTTTGCAAAGTGCCTACCTGTAGATTTTGGCCTGTAGCTCAGCCGCCACCTAGGGAAACCTACCAAACCTGTGCATTTCTGAAAACTAGAGACCTAGGGGAATCCAAGATGAGGTGACTTGTGTGGCTCGGACGAGGTTCTGTTACCCAGAATCCTTTGCAAACCTCCGAATTTGGCTAAAAAAACACATGTTCCTCAGATTTCTGTGGCAGAAAGTTCTGGAATCTGAGAGGAGCCACAAATTTCCTTCCACCCCGCGTTCCCCCACGTCTCCCGATAAAAATGATACCTCACTTGTGTGGGTAGGCCTAGCGCCCGCGACAGGAAACGCCCCAAAGTGCAACGTGGACACAGCCAAATTTTTGAAGGAAAACAGAGGTGTTTTTTGCAAAGTGCCTACCTGTAGATTTTGGCCTGTAGCTCAGCCGCCACCTAGGGAAACCTACCAAACCTGTGCATTTCTGGAAACTAGAGACCTAGGGGAATCCTAGATGGGGTGACTTGTGTGGCTCAGACCAGGTTCTGTTACCCAGAATCCTTTGCAAACCTCAAAATTTGGCTAAAAAACCACATGTTCCTCACATTTCTGTGGCAGAAAGTTCTGGAATCTGAGAGGAGCCACAAATTTCCTTCCACCCAGCGTTCCCCCACGTCTCCCGATAAAAATGTTACCTCACTTGTGTGGGTAGGCCTAGCGCACGCGACAGGAAACACCCCAAAGCGCAACGTGGACACAGCCAAATTTTTGAAGGAAAACAGAGGTGTTTTTTGCAAAGTGCCTACCTGTAGATTTTGGCCTGTAGCTCAGCCGCCACCTAGGGAAACCTACCAAACCTGTGCATTTCTGAAAACTAGAGACCTAGGGGAATCCAAAATGAGGTGACTTGTGCGGCTCGGACCAGGTTCTGTTACCCAGAATCCTTTGCAAACCTCAAAAATTTTGCTAAAAAAACACATGTTCCTCACATTTCTGTGGCAGAAAGTTCTGGAATCTGAGAGGAGCCACAAATTTCCTTCCACCCAGCGTTCCCCCACGTCTCCCGATAAAAATGATACCTCACTTGTGTGGGTAAGCCTAGCGCCCGCGACAGGAAACGCCCCAAAGCGCAACGTGGACACAGCCAAATTTTTGAAGGAAAACAGAGGTGTTTTTTGCAAAGTGCCTACCTGTAGATTTTGGCCTGTAGCTCAGCCGCCACCTAGGGTAACCTACCAAACCTGTGCATTTCTGAAAACTAGAGACCTAGGGGAATCCAAGATGGGGTGACTTGTGTGGCTCGGACTAGGTTCTGTTACCCAGAATCCTTTGCAAACCTCAAAATTTGGCTAAAAAAACACATGTTCCTCACATTTCTGTGGCAGAAAGTTCTGGAATCTGAGAGGAGCCACAAAATTCCTTCCACCCAGCGTTCCCCAACGTCTCCCGATAAAAATGACACCTCACTTGTGTGGGTAGGCCTAGCGCCCGCGACAGGAAACGCCCCAAAGCGCAACGTGGACACTGCCAAATTTTTTAAGGAAAACAGAGGTGTTTTTTTAAAAGTTCCTACCTGTAGATTTTGGCCTGTAGCTCAGCCGCCACCTAGGGAAACCTACCAAACCTGTGCATTTCTGAAAACTAGAGACCTAGAGGAATCCAAGATGGGGTGACTTGTGTGGCTCGGACCAGGTTCTGTTACCCAGAATCCTTTGCAGACCTCAAAATTTGGCTAAAAAAACACATGTTCCTCACATTTCTGTGGCAGAAAGTTCTGGAATCTGAGAGGAGTCACAAATTTCCTTCCACCCAGCGTTCCCCCACGTCTCCCGATAAAAATGATACCTCACTTGTGTGGGTAAGCCTAGCGCCCGCGACAGGAAACGCCCCAAAGCGCAACGTGGACACAGCCAAATTTTTGAAGGAAAACAGAGGTGTTTTTTGCAAAGTGCCTACCTGTAGATTTTGGCCTGTAGCTCAGCCGCCACCTAGGGAAACCTACCAAACCTGTGCATTTCTGAAAACTAGAGACCTAGGGGAATCCAAGATGGGGTGACTTGTGTGGCTCGGACCAGGTTCTGTTACCCAGAATCCTTTGCAAACCTCAAAATTTGGCTAAAAAAACACATGTTCCTCACATTTCTGTGGCAGAAAGTTCTGGAATCTGAGAGGAGCCACAAATTTCCTTCCACCCAGCGTTCCCCCACTTCTCCCGATAAAAATGTTACCTCACTTGTGTGGGTAGGCCTAGCGCACGCGACAGGAAACGCCCCAAAGCGCAACGTGGACACAACCAAATTTTTGAAGGAAAACAGAGGTGTTTTTTGCAAAGTGCCTACCTGTAGATTTTGGCCTGTAGCTCAGCCGCCACCTAGGGAAACCTACCAAACCTGTGCATTTCTGAAAACTAGAGACCTAGGGGAATCCAAAATGGGGTGACTTGTGTGGCTCGGACCAGGTTCTGTTACCCAGAATCCTTTGCAAACCTCAAAAATTTTGCTAAAAAAACACATGTTCCTCACATTTCTGTGGCAGAAAGTTCTGGAATCTGAGAGGAGTCACAAATTTCCTTCCACCCAGCGTTCCCCCATGTCTCCCGATAAAAATGATACCTCACTTGTGTGGGTAGGCCTAGCGCCCGCGACAGGAAACGCCCCAAAGCGCAACATGGACACAGCCAAATTTTTGAAGGAAAACAGAGGTGTTTTTTGCAAAGTGCCTACCTGTAGATTTTGGCCTGTAGCTCAGCCGCCACCTAGGGAAACCTACCAAACCTGTGCATTTCTGAAAACTAGAGACCTAGGGGAATCCAAGATGAGGTGACTTGTGTGGCTCGGACGAGGTTCTGTTACCCAGAATCCTTTGCAAACCTCCGAATTTGGCTAAAAAAACACATGTTCCTCAGATTTCTGTGGCAGAAAGTTCTGGAATCTGAGAGGAGCCACAAATTTCCTTCCACCCCGCGTTCCCCCACGTCTCCCGATAAAAATGATACCTCACTTGTGTGGGTAGGCCTAGCGCCCGCGACAGGAAACGCCCCAAAGTGCAACGTGGACACAGCCAAATTTTTGAAGGAAAACAGAGGTGTTTTTTGCAAAGTGCCTACCTGTAGATTTTGGCCTGTAGCTCAGCCGCCACCTAGGGAAACCTACCAAACCTGTGCATTTCTGGAAACTAGAGACCTAGGGGAATCCTAGATGGGGTGACTTGTGTGGCTCAGACCAGGTTCTGTTACCCAGAATCCTTTGCAAACCTCAAAATTTGGCTAAAAAACCACATGTTCCTCACATTTCTGTGGCAGAAAGTTCTGGAATCTGAGAGGAGCCACAAATTTCCTTCCACCCAGCGTTCCCCCACGTCTCCCGATAAAAATGTTACCTCACTTGTGTGGGTAGGCCTAGCGCACGCGACAGGAAACACCCCAAAGCGCAACGTGGACACAGCCAAATTTTTGAAGGAAAACAGAGGTGTTTTTTGCAAAGTGCCTACCTGTAGATTTTGGCCTGTAGCTCAGCCGCCACCTAGGGAAACCTACCAAACCTGTGCATTTCTGAAAACTAGAGACCTAGGGGAATCCAAAATGAGGTGACTTGTGCGGCTCGGACCAGGTTCTGTTACCCAGAATCCTTTGCAAACCTCAAAAATTTTGCTAAAAAAACACATGTTCCTCACATTTCTGTGGCAGAAAGTTCTGGAATCTGAGAGGAGTCACAAATTTCCTTCCACCCAGCGTTCCCCCATGTCTCCCGATAAAAATGATACCTCACTTGTGTGGGTAGGCCTAGCGCCCGCGACAGGAAACGCCCCAAAGCGCAACATGGACACAGCCAAATTTTTGAAGGAAAACAGAGGTGTTTTTTGCAAAGTGCCTACCTGTAGATTTTGGCCTGTAGCTCAGCCGCCACCTAGGGAAACCTACCAAACCTGTGCATTTCTGAAAACTAGAGACCTAGGGGAATCCAAGATGAGGTGACTTGTGTGGCTCGGACCAGGTTCTGTTACCCAGAATCCTTTGCAAACCTCCGAATTTGGCTAAAAAAACACATGTTCCTCAGATTTCTGTGGCAGAAAGTTCTGGAATCTGAGAGGAGCCACAAATTTCCTTCCACCCCGCGTTCCCCCACGTCTCCCGATAAAAATGATACCTCACTTGTGTGGGTAGGCCTAGCGCCCGCGACAGGAAACGCCCCAAAGCGCAACGTGGACACAGCCAAATTTTTGAAGGAAAACAGAGGTGTTTTTTGCAAAGTGCCTATCTGTAGATTTTGGCCTGTAGCTCAGCCGCCACCTAGGGAAACCTACCAAACCTGTGCATTTCTGGAACCTAGAGACCTAGGGGAATCCTAGATGGGGTGACTTGTGTGGCTCGGACCAGGTTCTGTTACCCAAAATACTTTGCAAACCTCAAAATTTGGCTAAAAAAACACATGTTCCTAACATTTCTGTGGCAGGAAGTTCTGGAATCTGAGAGGAGCCACAAATTTCCTTCCACCCAGCGTTCCCCCACGTCTCCCGATAAAAATGATACCTCACTTGTGTGGGTAGGCCTAGCGCCCGCGACAGGAAACGCCCCAAAGCGCAACGTGGACACAGCCAAATTTTTGAAGGAAAACAGAGGTGTTTTTTGCAAAGTGCCTACCTGTAGATTTTGGCCTGTAGCTCAGCCGCCACCTAGGGAAACCTACCAAACCTGTGCTTTTCTTAAAACTAGAGACCTAGGGGAATCCAAGGTGGGGTGACTTGTGTGGCTCGGACCAGGTTCTGTTACCCAGAATCCTTTGCAAACCTCAAAATTTGGCTAAAAAAACACATGTTCCTCACATTTCTGTGGCAGAAAGTTCTGGAATCTGAGAGGCGCCACAAAATTCCTTCCACCCTGCGTTCCCCCACGTCTCCCGATAAAAATGATACCTCACTTGTGTGGGTAGGCCTAGCGCCCGCGACAGGAAACGCCCCAAAGCGCAACGTGGACACAGCCAAATTTTTGAAGGAAAACAGAGGTGTTTTTTGCAAAGTGCCTACCTGTAGATTTTGGCCTGTAGCTCAGCCGCCACCTAGGGAAACCTACCAAACCTGTGCATTTCTGAAAACTAGAGACCTAGGGGAATCCAAGATGAGGTGACTTGTGTGGCTCGGACCAGGTTCTGTTACCCAGAATCCTTTGCAAACCTCCGAATTTGGCTAAAAAAAACACATGTTCCTCAGATTTCTGTGGCAGAAAGTTCTGGAATCTGAGAGGAGCCACAAATTTCCTTCCACCCCGCGTTCCCCCACGTCTCCCGATAAAAATGATACCTCACTTGTGTGGGTAGGCCTAGCGCCCGCGACAGGAAACGCCCCAAAGCGCAACGTGGACACAACCAAATTTTTGAAGGAAAACAGAGGTGTTTTTTGCAAAGTGCCTACCTGTAGATTTTGGCCTGTAGCTCAGCCGCCACCTAGGGAAACCTACCAAACCTGTGCATTTCTGAAAACTAGAGACCTAGGGGAATCCAAAATGGGGTGACTTGTGTGGCTCGGACCAGGTTCTGTTACCCAGAATCCTTTGCAAACCTCAAAAATTTTGCTAAAAAAACACATGTTCCTCACATTTCTGTGGCAGAAAGTTCTGGAATCTGAGAGGAGTCACAAATTTCCTTCCACCCAGCGTTCCCCCATGTCTCCCGATAAAAATGATACCTCACTTGTGTGGGTAGGCCTAGCGCCCGCGACAGGAAACGCCCCAAAGCGCAACATGGACACAGCCAAATTTTTGAAGGAAAACAGAGGTGTTTTTTGCAAAGTGCCTACCTGTAGATTTTGGCCTGTAGCTCAGCCGCCACCTAGGGAAACCTACCAAACCTGTGCATTTCTGAAAACTAGAGACCTAGGGGAATCCAAGATGAGGTGACTTGTGTGGCTCGGACGAGGTTCTGTTACCCAGAATCCTTTGCAAACCTCCGAATTTGGCTAAAAAAACACATGTTCCTCAGATTTCTGTGGCAGAAAGTTCTGGAATCTGAGAGGAGCCACAAATTTCCTTCCACCCCGCGTTCCCCCACGTCTCCCGATAAAAATGATACCTCACTTGTGTGGGTAGGCCTAGCGCCCGCGACAGGAAACGCCCCAAAGTGCAACGTGGACACAGCCAAATTTTTGAAGGAAAACAGAGGTGTTTTTTGCAAAGTGCCTACCTGTAGATTTTGGCCTGTAGCTCAGCCGCCACCTAGGGAAACCTACCAAACCTGTGCATTTCTGGAAACTAGAGACCTAGGGGAATCCTAGATGGGGTGACTTGTGTGGCTCAGACCAGGTTCTGTTACCCAGAATCCTTTGCAAACCTCAAAATTTGGCTAAAAAACCACATGTTCCTCACATTTCTGTGGCAGAAAGTTCTGGAATCTGAGAGGAGCCACAAATTTCCTTCCACCCAGCGTTCCCCCACGTCTCCCGATAAAAATGTTACCTCACTTGTGTGGGTAGGCCTAGCGCACGCGACAGGAAACACCCCAAAGCGCAACGTGGACACAGCCAAATTTTTGAAGGAAAACAGAGGTGTTTTTTGCAAAGTGCCTACCTGTAGATTTTGGCCTGTAGCTCAGCCGCCACCTAGGGAAACCTACCAAACCTGTGCATTTCTGAAAACTAGAGACCTAGGGGAATCCAAAATGAGGTGACTTGTGCGGCTCGGACCAGGTTCTGTTACCCAGAATCCTTTGCAAACCTCAAAAATTTTGCTAAAAAAACACATGTTCCTCACATTTCTGTGGCAGAAAGTTCTGGAATCTGAGAGGAGTCACAAATTTCCTTCCACCCAGCGTTCCCCCATGTCTCCCGATAAAAATGATACCTCACTTGTGTGGGTAGGCCTAGCGCCCGCGACAGGAAACGCCCCAAAGCGCAACATGGACACAGCCAAATTTTTGAAGGAAAACAGAGGTGTTTTTTGCAAAGTGCCTACCTGTAGATTTTGGCCTGTAGCTCAGCCGCCACCTAGGGAAACCTACCAAACCTGTGCATTTCTGAAAACTAGAGACCTAGGGGAATCCAAGATGAGGTGACTTGTGTGGCTCGGACCAGGTTCTGTTACCCAGAATCCTTTGCAAACCTCCGAATTTGGCTAAAAAAACACATGTTCCTCAGATTTCTGTGGCAGAACGTTCTGGAATCTGAGAGGAGCCACAAATTTCCTTCCACCCCGCGTTCCCCCACGTCTCCCGATAAAAATGATACCTCACTTGTGTGGGTAGGCCTAGCGCCCGCGACAGGAAACGCCCCAAAGCGCAACGTGGACACAGCCAAATTTTTGAAGGAAAACAGAGGTGTTTTTTGCAAAGTGCCTACCTGTAGATTTTGGCCTGTAGCTCAGCCGCCACCTAGGGAAACCTACCAAACCTGTGCATTTCTGGAACCTAGAGACCTAGGGGAATCCTAGATGGGGTGACTTGTGTGGCTCGGACCAGGTTCTGTTACCCAAAATACTTTGCAAACCTCAAAATTTGGCTAAAAAAACACATGTTCCTAACATTTCTGTGGCAGGAAGTTCTGGAATCTGAGAGGAGCCACAAATTTCCTTCCACCCAGCGTTCCCCCACGTCTCCCGATAAAAATGATACCTCACTTGTGTGGGTAGGCCTAGCGCCCGCGACAGGAAACGCCCCAAAGCGCAACGTGGACACAGCCAAATTTTTGAAGGAAAACAGAGGTGTTTTTTGCAAAGTGCCTACCTGTAGATTTTGGCCTGTAGCTCAGCCGCCACCTAGGGAAACCTACCAAACCTGTGCTTTTCTTAAAACTAGAGACCTAGGGGAATCCAAGGTGGGGTGACTTGTGTGGCTCGGACCAGGTTCTGTTACCCAGAATCCTTTGCAAACCTCAAAATTTGGCTAAAAAAACACATGTTCCTCACATTTCTGTGGCAGAAAGTTCTGGAATCTGAGAGGCGCCACAAAATTCCTTCCACCCTGCGTTCCCCCACGTCTCCCGATAAAAATGATACCTCACTTGTGTGGGTAGGCCTAGCGCCCGCGACAGGAAACGCCCCAAAGCGCAACGTGGACACAGCCAAATTTTTGAAGGAAAACAGAGGTGTTTTTTGCAAAGTGCCTACCTGTAGATTTTGGCCTGTAGCTCAGCCGCCACCTAGGGAAACCTACCAAACCTGTGCATTTCTGAAAACTAGAGACCTAGGGGAATCCTAGATGGGGTGACTTGTGTGGCTCGGACCAGGTTCTGTTACCCAAAATCCTTTGCAAACCTCAAAATTTGGCTAAAAAAACACATGTTCCTAACATTTCTGTGGCAGAAAGTTCTGGAATCTGAGAGGAGCCACAAATTTCCTTCCACCCAGCGTTCCCTAACGTCTCCCGATAAAAATGATACCTCACTTCTGTGGGTAGGCCTAGCGCACGCGACAGGAAACGCCCCAAAGCTCAACGTGGACACAGCCAAATTTTTGAAGTAAAACAGAGGTGTTTTTTGGAAAGTGCCTACCTGTAGATTTTGGCCTGTAGCTCACCCGCCACCTAGGGAAACCTACCAAACCTGTGCATTTCTGAAAACTAGAGACCTAGGGGAATCCAAGATGGGGTGACTTGTGTGGCTCGGACCAGGTTCTGTTACCCAGAATCCTTTGCAAACCTCAAAATTTGGCTAAAAAAACACATGTTCCTCACATTTCTGTGGCAGATAGTTCTGGAATCTGAGAGGAGCCACAAATTTCCTTCCACCCAGCGTTCCCCCACGTCTCCCGATAAAAATGCTACCTCACTTGTGTGGGTAGGCCTAGCGCACGCGACAGGAAACGCCCCAAAGCGCAACGTGGACACAGCCAAATTTTTGAAGGAAAACAGAGGTTTTTTTTGCAAAGTGCCTACCTGTAGATTTTGGACTGTAGTTCAGCCGCCACCTAGGGAAACCTACCAAACCTGTGCATTTCTGAAAACTAGAGACCTAGGGGAATCCAAGATGGGGAGACTTGTGTGGCTCGGACCAGGTTCTGTTACCCAGAATCCTTTGCAAACCTCAAAATTTGGCTAAAAAAACACATGTTCCTCACATTTCTGTGGCAGAAAGTTCTGGAATCTGAGAGGAGCCACAAATTTCCTTCCACCCAGCGTTCCCCCACGTCTCCCGATAAAAATTATACCTCACTTGTTTGGGTAGGCCTAGCGCCCGCGACAGGAAACGCCCCAAAGCGCAACGTGGACACAGCCAAATTTTTGAAGGAAAACAGAGGTGTTTTTTGCAAAGTGCCTACCTGTAGATTTTGGCCTGTAGCTCAGCCGCCACCTAGGGAAACCTACCAAACCTGTGCATTTCTGAAAACTAGAGACCTAGGGGAATCCAAGATGGGGTGACTTGTGTGGCTCGGACCAGGTTCTGTTACCCAGAATCCTTTGCAAACCTCAAAATGTGGCTAAACAAACACATGTTCCTCACATTTCTGTGGCAGAAAGTTCTGGAATCTGAGAGGAGCCACAAATTTCCTTCCACCCAGCGTTCCCCCACGTCTCCCGATAAAAATGATACCTCACTTGTGTGGGTAGGCCTAGCGCCCGCGACAGGAAACGCCCCAAAGCGCAACGTAGACACAGCCAAATTTTTGAAGGAAAACAGAGGTGTTTTTTGCAAAGTGCCTACCTGTAGATTTTGGCCTGTAGCTCAGCCGCCACCTAGGGTAACCTACCAAACCTGTGCTTTTCTGAAAACTAGAGACCTAGGGGAATCCAAGATGGGGTGACTTGTGTGGCTCGGACCAAGTTCTGTTACCCAGAATCCTTTGCAAACCTCAAAATTTGGCTAAAAAAATACATGTTCCTCACATTTCTGTGGCAGAAAGTTCTGGAATCTGAGAGGAGCCACAAAATTCCTTCCACCCAGCGTTCCCCCACGTCTCCTGATAAAAATGATACCTCACTTGTGTGGGTAGGCCTAGCGCCCGCGACAGGAAACGCCCCAAAGCGCAACGTGGACACAGCCAAATTTTTGAAGGAAAACAGAAGTGTTTTTTGCAAAGTTCCTACCTGTAGATTATGGCCTGTAGCTCAGCCGCCACCTAGGGAAACCTACCAAACCTGTGCATTTCTGAAAACTAGACACCTAGAGGAATCCAAGATGGGGTGACTTGTGTGGCTCGGACCAGGTTCTGTTACCCAGAATCCTTTGCAGACCTCAAAATTTGGCTAAAAAAACACATGTTCCTCACATTTCTGTGGCAGAAAGTTCTGGAATCTGAGAGGAGCCACAAATTTCCTTCCACCCATCGTTCCCCCACGTCTCCCGATAAAAATGATACCTCACTTGTGTGGGTAAGACTAGCGCCCGCGACAGGAAACGCCCCAAAGCGCAACGTGGACACAGCCAAATTTTTGAAGGAAAACAGAGGTGTTTTTTGCAAAGTGCCTACCTGTAGATTTTGGCCTGTAGCTCAGCCGCCACCTAGGGAAACCTACCAAACCTGTGCATTTCTGAAAACTAGAGACCTAGGGGAATCCAAGATGGGGAGACTTGTGTGGCTCGGACCAGGTTCTGTTACCCAGAATCCTTTGCAAACCTCAAAATTTGGCTAAAAAAACACATGTTCCTCACATTTCTGTGGCAGAAAGTTCTGGAATCTGAGAGGAGCCACAAATTTCCTTCCACCCAGCGTTCCCCCACGTCTCCCGATAAAAATTATACCTCACTTGTTTGGGTAGGCCTAGCGCCCGCGACAGGAAACGCCCCAAAGCGCAACGTGGACACAGCCAAATTATTGAAGGAAAACAGAGGTGTTTTTTGCAAAGTGCCTACCTGTAGATTTTGGCCTGTAGCTCAGCCGCCACCTAGGGAAACCTACCAAACCTGTGCATTTCTGAAAACTAGAGACCTAGGGGAATCCAAGATGGGGTGACTTGTGTGGCTCGGACCAGGTTCTGTTACCCAGAATCCTTTGCAAACCTCAAAATGTGGCTAAACAAACACATGTTCCTCACATTTCTGTGGCAGAAAGTTCTGGAATCTGAGAGGAGCCACAAATTTCCTTCCACCCAGCGTTCCCCCACGTCTCCCGATAAAAATGATACCTCACTTGTGTGGGTAGGCCTAGCGCCCGCGACAGGAAACGCCCCAAAGCGCAACGTAGACACAGCCAAATTTTTGAAGGAAAACAGAGGTGTTTTTTGCAAAGTGCCTACCTGTAGATTTTGGCCTGTAGCTCAGCCGCCACCTAGGGTAACCTACCAAACCTGTGCTTTTCTGAAAACTAGAGACCTAGGGGAATCCAAGATGGGGTGACTTGTGTGGCTCGGACCAAGTTCTGTTACCCAGAATCCTTTGCAAACCTCAAAATTTGGCTAAAAAAATACATGTTCCTCACATTTCTGTGGCAGAAAGTTCTGGAATCTGAGAGGAGCCACAAAATTCCTTCCACCCAGCGTTCCCCCACGTCTCCCGATAAAAATGATACCTCACTTGTGTGGGTAGGCCTAGCGCCCGCGACAGGAAACGCCCCAAAGCGCAACGTGGACACAGCCAAATTTTTGAAGGAAAACAGAGGTGTTTTTTGCAAAGTGCCTACCTGTAGATTTTGGCCTGTAGCTCAGCCGCCACCTAGGGAAACCTACCAAACCTGTGCTTTTCTTAAAACTAGAGACCTAGGGGAATCCAAGGTGGGGTGACTTGTGTGGCTCGGACCAGGTTCTGTTACCCAGAATCCTTTGCAAACCTCAAAATTTGGCTAAAAAAACACATGTTCCTCACATTTCTGTGGCAGAAAGTTCTGGAATCTGAGAGGCGCCACAAAATTCCTTCCACCCTGCGTTCCCCCACGTCTCCCGATAAAAATGATACCTCACTTGTGTGGGTAGGCCTAGCGCCCGCGACAGGAAACGCCCCAAAGCGCAACGTGGACACAGCCAAATTTTTGAAGGAAAACAGAGGTGTTTTTTGCAAAGTGCCTACCTGTAGATTTTGGCCTGTAGCTCAGCCGCCACCTAGGGAAACCTACCAAACCTGTGCATTTCTGAAAACTAGAGACCTAGGGGAATCCTAGATGGGGTGACTTGTGTGGCTCGGACCAGGTTCTGTTACCCAAAATCCTTTGCAAACCTCAAAATTTGGCTAAAAAAACACATGTTCCTAACATTTCTGTGGCAGAAAGTTCTGGAATCTGAGAGGAGCCACAAATTTCCTTCCACCCAGCGTTCCCTAACGTCTCCCGATAAAAATGATACCTCACTTCTGTGGGTAGGCCTAGCGCACGCGACAGGAAACGCCCCAAAGATCAACGTGGACACAGCCAAATTTTTGAAGTAAAACAGAGGTGTTTTTTGGAAAGTGCCTACCTGTAGATTTTGGCCTGTAGCTCACCCGCCACTTAGTGAAACCTACCAAACCTGTGCATTTCTGAAAACTAGAGACCTAGGGGAATCCAAGATGGGGTGACTTGTGTGGCTCGGACCAGGTTCTGTTACCCAGAATCCTTTGCAAACCTCAAAATTTGGCTAAAAAAACACATGTTCCTCACATTTCTGTGGCAGATAGTTCTGGAATCTGAGAGGAGCCACAAATTTCCTTCCACCCAGCGTTCCCCCACGTCTCCCGATAAAAATGCTACCTCACTTGTGTGGGTAGGCCTAGCGCACGCGACAGGAAACGCCCCAAAGCGCAACGTGGACACAGCCAAATTTTTGAAGGAAAACAGAGGTTTTTTTTGCAAAGTGCCTACCTGTAGATTTTGGACTGTAGCTCAGCCGCCACCTAGGGAAACCTACCAAACCTGTGCATTTCTGAAAACTAGAGACCTAGGGGAATCCAAGATGGGGAGACTTGTGAGGCTCGGACCAGGTTCTGTTACCCAGAATCCTTTGCAAACCTCAAAATTTGGCTAAAAAAACACATGTTCCTCACATTTCTGTGGCAGAAAGTTCTGGAATCTGAGAGGAGCCACAAATTTCCTTCCACCCAGCGTTCCCCCACGTCTCCCGATAAAAATTATACCTCACTTGTTTGGGTAGGCCTAGCGCCCGCGACAGGAAACGCCCCAAAGCGCAACGTGGACACAGCCAAATTTTTGAAGGAAAACAGAGGTGTTTTTTGCAAAGTGCCTACCTGTAGATTTTGGCCTGTAGCTCAGCCGCCACCTAGGGAAACCTACCAAACCTGTGCATTTCTGAAAACTAGAGACCTAGGGGAATCCAAGATGGGGTGACTTGTGTGGCTCGGACCAGGTTCTGTTACCCAGAATCCTTTGCAAACCTCAAAATGTGGCTAAACAAACACATGTTCCTCACATTTCTGTGGCAGAAAGTTCTGGAATCTGAGAGGAGCCACAAATTTCCTTCCACCCAGCGTTCCCCCACGTCTCCCGATAAAAATGATACCTCACTTGTGTGGGTAGGCCTAGCGCCCGCGACAGGAAACGCCCCAAAGCGCAACGTAGACACAGCCAAATTTTTGAAGTAAAACAGAGGTGTTTTTTGCAAAGTGCCTACCTGTAGATTTTGGCCTGTAGCTCAGCCGCCACCTAGGGTAACCTACCAAACCTGTGCTTTTCTGAAAACTAGAGACCTAGGGGAATCCAAGATGGGGTGACTTGTGTGGCTCGGACCAAGTTCTGTTACCCAGAATCCTTTGCAAACCTCAAAATTTGGCTAAAAAAATACATGTTCCTCACATTTCTGTGGCAGAAAGTTCTGGAATCTGAGAGGAGCCACAAAATTCCTTCCACCCAGCGTTCCCCCACGTCTCCCGATAAAAATGATACCTCACTTGTGTGGGTAGGCCTAGCGCCCGCGACAGGAAACGCCCCAAAGCGCAACGTGGACACAGCCAAATTTTTGAAGGAAAACAGAAGTGTTTTTTGCAAAGTTCCTACCTGTAGATTATGGCCTGTAGCTCAGCCGCCACCTAGGGAAACCTACCAAACCTGTGCATTTCTGAAAACTAGAGACCTAGAGGAATCCAAGATGGGGTGACTTGTGTGGCTCGGACCAGGTTCTGTTACCCAGAATCCTTTGCAGACCTCAAAATTTGGCTAAAAAAACACATGTTCCTCACATTTCTGTGGCAGAAAGTTCTGGAATCTGAGAGGAGACACAAATTTCCTTCCACCCATCGTTCCCCCACGTCTCCCGATAAAAATGATACCTCACTTGTGTGGGTAAGACTAGCGCCCGCGACAGGAAACGCCCCAAAGCGCAACGTGGACACAGCCAAATTTTTGAAGGAAAACAGAGGTGTTTTTTGCAAAGTGCCTACCTGTAGATTTTGTCCTGTAGCTCAGCCGCCACCTAGGGAAACCTACCAAACCTGTGCATTTCTGAAAACTAGAGACCTAGGGGAATCCAAGATGGGGTGACTTGTGTGGCTCGGACCAGGTTCTGTTACCCAGAATCCTTTGCAAACCTCAAAATGTGGCTAAACAAACACATGTTCCTCACATTTCTGTGGCAGAAAGTTCTGGAATCTGAGAGGAGCCACAAATTTCCTTCCACCCAGCGTTCCCCCACGTCTCCCGATAAAAATGATACCTCACTTGTGTGGGTAGGCCTAGCGCCCGCGACAGGAAACGCCCCAAAGCGCAACGTAGACACAGCCAAATTTTTGAAGGAAAACAGATGTGTTTATTGCAAAGTGCCTACCTGTAGATTTTGGCCTGTAGCTCAGCCGCCACCTAGGGTAACCTACCAAACCTGTGCTTTTCTGAAAACTAGAGACCTAGGGGAATCCAAGATGGGGTGACTTGTGTGGCTCGGACCAAGTTCTGTTACCCAGAATCCTTTGCAAACCTCAAAATTTGGCTAAAAAAATACATGTTCCTCACATTTCTGTGGCAGAAAGTTCTGGAATCTGAGAGGAGCCACAAAATTCCTTCCACCCAGCGTTCCCCCACGTCTCCCGATAAAAATGATACCTCACTTGTGTGGGTAGGCCTAGCGCCCGCGACAGGAAACGCCCCAAAGCGCAACGTGGACACAGCCAAATTTTTGAAGGAAAACAGAAGTGTTTTTTGCAAAGTTCCTACCTGTAGATTATGGCCTGTAGCTCAGCCGCCACCTAGGGAAACCTACCAAACCTGTGCATTTCTGAAAACTAGAGACCTAGAGGAATCCAAGATGGGGTGACTTGTGTGGCTCGGACCAGGTTCTGTTACCCAGAATCCTTTGCAGACCTCAAAATTTGGCTAAAAAAACACATGTTCCTCACATTTCTGTGGCAGAAAGTTCTGGAATCTGAGAGGAGCCACAAATTTCCTTCCACCCATCGTTCCCCCACGTCTCCCGATAAAAATGATACCTCACTTGTGTGGGTAAGACTAGCGCCCGCGACAGGAAACGCCCCAAAGCGCAACGTGGACACAGCCAAATTTTTGAAGGAAAACAGAGGTGTTTTTTGCAAAGTGCCTACCTGTAGATTTTGGCCTGTAGCTCAGCCGCCACCTAGGGAAACCTACCAAACCTGTGCATTTCTGAAAACTAGAGACCTAGGGGAATCCAAGATGGGGAGACTTGTGTGGCTCGGACCAGGTTCTGTTACCCAGAATCCTTTGCAAACCTCAAAATTTGGCTAAAAAAACACATGTTCCTCACATTTCTGTGGCAGAAAGTTCTGGAATCTGAGAGGAGCCACAAATTTCCTTCCACCCAGCGTTCCCCCACGTCTCCCGATAAAAATGATACCTCACTTGTGTGGGTAAGACTAGCGCCCGCGACAGGAAACGCCCCAAAGCGCAACGTGGACACAGCCAAATTTTTTAAGGAAAACAGAGGTGTTTTTTGCAAAGTGCCTACCTGTAGATTTTGGCCTGTAGCTCAGCCGCCACCTAGGGAAACCTACCAAACCTGTGCATTTCTGAAAACTAGAGACCTAGGGGAATCCAAGATGGGGTGACTTGTGTGGCTCGGACCAGGTTCTGTTACCCAGAATCCTTTGCAAACCTCAAAATGTGGCTAAACAAACACATGTTCCTCACATTTCTGTGGCAGAAAGTTCTGGAATCTGAGAGGAGCCACAAATTTCCTTCCACCCAGCGTTCCCCCACGTCTCCCGATAAAAATGATACCTCACTTGTGTGGGTAGGCCTAGCGCCCGCGACAGGAAACGCCCCAAAGCGCAACGTAGACACAGCCAAATTTTTGAAGGAAAACAGAGGTGTTTATTGCAAAGTGCCTACCTGTAGATTTTGGCCTGTAGCTCAGCCGCCACCTAGGGTAACCTACCAAACCTGTGCTTTTCTGAAAACTAGAGACCTAGGGGAATCCAAGATGGGGTGACTTGTGTGGCTCGGACCAAGTTCTGTTACCCAGAATCCTTTGCAAACCTCAAAATTTGGCTAAAAAAATACATGTTCCTCACATTTCTGTGGCAGAAAGTTCTGGAATCTGAGAGGAGCCACAAAATTCCTTCCACCCAGCGTTCCCCCACGTCTCCCGATAAAAATGATACCTCACTTGTGTGGGTAGGCCTAGCGCCCGCGACAGGAAACGCCCCAAAGCGCAACGTGGACACAGCCAAATTTTTGAAGGAAAACAGAAGTGTTTTTTGCAAAGTTCCTACCTGTAGATTATGGCCTGTAGCTCAGCCGCCACCTAGGGAAACCTACCAAACCTGTGCATTTCTGAAAACTAGAGACCTAGAGGAATCCAAGATGGGGTGACTTGTGTGGCTCGGACCAGGTTCTGTTACCCAGAATCCTTTGCAGACCTCAAAATTTGGCTAAAAAAACACATGTTCCTCACATTTCTGTGGCAGAAAGTTCTGGAATCTGAGAGGAGCCACAAATTTCCTTCCACCCAGCGTTCCCCCACGTCTCCCGATAAAAATTATACCTCACTTGTTTGGGTAGGCCTAGCGCCCGCGACAGGAAACGCCCCAAAGCGCAACGTGGACACAGCCAAATTTTTGAAGGAAAACAGAGGTGTTTTTTGCAAAGTGCCTACCTGTAGATTTTGGCCTGTAGCTCAGCCGCCACCTAGGGAAACCTACCAAACCTGTGCATTTCTGAAAACTAGAGACCTAGGGGAATCCAAGATGGGGTGACTTGTGTGGCTCGGACCAGGTTCTGTTACCCAGAATCCTTTGCAAACCTCAAAATGTGGCTAAACAAACACATGTTCCTCACATTTCTGTGGCAGAAAGTTCTGGAATCTGAGAGGAGCCACAAATTTCCTTCCACCCAGCGTTCCCCCACGTCTCCCGATAAAAATGATACCTCACTTGTGTGGGTAGGCCTAGCGCCCGCGACAGGAAACGCCCCAAAGCGCAACGTAGACACAGCCAAATTTTTGAAGGAAAACAGAGGTGTTTATTGCAAAGTGCCTACCTGTAGATTTTGGCCTGTAGCTCAGCCGCCACCTAGGGTAACCTACCAAACCTGTGCTTTTCTGAAAACTAGAGACCTAGGGGAATCCAAGATGGGGTGACTTGTGTGGCTCGGACCAAGTTCTGTTACCCAGAATCCTTTGCAAACCTCAAAATTTGGCTAAAAAAATACATGTTCCTCACATTTCTGTGGCAGAAAGTTCTGGAATCTGAGAGGAGCCACAAAATTCCTTCCACCCAGCGTTCCCCCACGTCTCCCGATAAAAATGATACCTCACTTGTGTGGGTAGGCCTAGCGCCCGCGACAGGAAACGCCCCAAAGCGCAACGTGGACACAGCCAAATTTTTGAAGGAAAACAGAAGTGTTTTTTGCAAAGTTCCTACCTGTAGATTATGGCCTGTAGCTCAGCCGCCACCTAGGGAAACCTACCAAACCTGTGCATTTCTGAAAACTAGAGACCTAGAGGAATCCAAGATGGGGTGACTTGTGTGGCTCGGACCAGGTTCTGTTACCCAGAATCCTTTGCAGACCTCAAAATTTGGCTAAAAAAACACACGTTCCTCACATTTCTGTGGCAGAAAGTTCTGGAATCTGAGAGGAGCCACAAATTTCCTTCCACTCAGCGTTCCCCCCCGTCTCCCGATAAAAATGATACCTCACTTGTGTTGGTAGGCCTAGCGCCCGTGACAGGAAACGCCCCAAAGCGCAACGTGGACACAACCAAATTTTTGAAGGAAAACAGAGGTGTTTTTTGCAAAGTGCCTACCTGTAGATTTTGGCCTGTAGCTCAGCCGCCACCTAGGGAAACCTACCAAACCTGTGCTTTTCTGAAAACTAGAGACCTAGGGGAATCCAAGATGGGGTGACTTGTGTGGCTCGGACCAGGTTCTGTTACCCAGAATCCTTTGCAAACCTCAAAATTTGGCTAAACAAACACATGTTCCTCACATTTCTGTGGCAGAAAGTTCTGGAATCTGAGAGGAGCCACAAATTTCCTTCCACCCAGCGTTCCGCCACGCCTCCCGATAAAAATGATACCTCACTTGTGTGGGTAGGCCTAGCGCCCGCGACAGGAAACGCCCCAAAGCGCAACGTGGACACAGCCAAATTTTTGAAGGAAAACAGAGGTGTTTTTTGCAAAGTGACTACCTGTAGATTTTGGCCTGTAGCTCAGCCGCCACCTAGGGAAACCTGCCAAACCTGTGCATTTCTGAAAACTAGAGACCTAGGGGAATCCAAGATGGGGTGACTTGTGTGGCTCGGACCAGGTTCTGTTACCCAGAATCCTTTGCAAACCTCAAAATTTGGCTAAACAAACACATGTTCCTCACATTTCTGTGGCAGAAAGTTCTGGAATCTGAGAGAAGCCACAAATTTCCTTCCACCCAGCGTTCCCCCACGTCTCCCGAAAAAAATGATACTTCACTTGTGTGGGTAGGCCTAGTGCCCGCGACAGGAAACGCCCCAAAGCGCAACGTGGACACAGCCAAATTTTTGAAGGAAAACAGAGGTGTTTTTTGCAAAGTGCCTCCCTGTAGATTTTGGCCTGTAACTCAGCCGCCACCTAGGGAAACCTACCAAACCTGTGCATTTCTGAAAACTAGAGACCTAGGAGAATCCAAGATGGGGTGACTTGTGTGGCTCGGACCAGGTTCTATTACCCAGAATCCTTTGCAAACCTCAAAATTTGGCTAAAAAAACACATGTTCCTCACATTTCTGTGGCAGAAAGTTCTGGAATCTGAGAGGAGCCACAAATTTCCTTCCACCAAGCGTTGCCCCGCGTCTCCCGATAAAAATGATACCTCACTTGTGTGGGTAGGCCTAGCGCCCGCGACAGGGAACGCCCCAAAGCGCAACGTGGATACAGACAAATTTTTGAAGGAAAACAGAGGTGTTTTTTGCAAAGTGCCTACCTGTAGATTTTGGCCTGTAGCTCAGCCGCCACCTAGGGAAACCTACCAAACCTGTGCATTTCTGAAAACTAGAGACCTAGGGGAATCCAAGATGGGGTGACTTGTGTGGCTCTGACCAGGTTCTGTTACCCAGAATCCTTTGCAAACCTCAAAATTTGGCTAAAAAAACACATGTTCCTCACATTTCTGTGGCAGAAAGTTCTGGAATCTGAGAGGAGCCACAAAATTCCTTCCACCCAGCGTTCCCCCACGTCTCCCGATAAAAATGATACCTCACTTGTGTGGGTAGGCCTAGCGCCCGCGACAGGAAACGCCCCAAAGCGCAACGTGGACACAGCCAAATTTTTGAAGGAAAACAGAAGTGTTTTTTGCAAAGTTCCTACCTGTAGATTATGGCCTGTAGCTCAGCCGCCACCTAGGGAAACCTACCAAACCTGTGCATTTCTGAAAACTAGAGACCTAGAGGAATCCAAGATGGGGTGACTTGTGTGGCTCGGACCAGGTTCTGTTACCCAGAATCCTTTGCAGACCTCAAAATTTGGCTAAAAAAACACATGTTCCTCACATTTCTGTGGCAGAAAGTTCTGGAATCTGAGAGGAGACACAAATTTCCTTCCACCCATCGTTCCCCCACGTCTCCCGATAAAAATGATACCTCACTTGTGTGGGTAAGACTAGCGCCCGCGACAGGAAACGCCCCAAAGCGCAACGTGGACACAGCCAAATTTTTGAAGGAAAACAGAGGTGTTTTTTGCAAAGTGCCTACCTGTAGATTTTGGCCTGTAGCTCAGCCGCCACCTAGGGAAACCTACCAAACCTGTGCATTTCTGAAAACTAGAGACCTAGGGGAATCCAAGATGGGGTGACTTGTGTGGCTCGGACCAGGTTCTGTTACCCAGAATCCTTTGCAAACCTCAAAATGTGGCTAAACAAACACATGTTCCTCACATTTCTGTGGCAGAAAGTTCTGGAATCTGAGAGGAGCCACAAATTTCCTTCCACCCAGCGTTCCCCCACGTCTCCCGATAAAAATGATACCTCACTTGTGTGGGTAGGCCTAGCGCCCGCGACAGGAAACGCCCCAAAGCGCAACGTAGACACAGCCAAATTTTTGAAGGAAAACAGATGTGTTTATTGCAAAGTGCCTACCTGTAGATTTTGGCCTGTAGCTCAGCCGCCACCTAGGGTAACCTACCAAACCTGTGCTTTTCTGAAAACTAGAGACCTAGGGGAATCCAAGATGGGGTGACTTGTGTGGCTCGGACCAAGTTCTGTTACCCAGAATCCTTTGCAAACCTCAAAATTTGGCTAAAAAAATACATGTTCCTCACATTTCTGTGGCAGAAAGTTCTGGAATCTGAGAGGAGCCACAAAATTCCTTCCACCCAGCGTTCCCCCACGTCTCCCGATAAAAATGATACCTCACTTGTGTGGGTAGGCCTAGCGCCCGCGACAGGAAACGCCCCAAAGCGCAACGTGGACACAGCCAAATTTTTGAAGGAAAACAGAAGTGTTTTTTGCAAAGTTCCTACCTGTAGATTATGGCCTGTAGCTCAGCCGCCACCTAGGGAAACCTACCAAACCTGTGCATTTCTGAAAACTAGAGACCTAGAGGAATCCAAGATGGGGTGACTTGTGTGGCTCGGACCAGGTTCTGTTACCCAGAATCCTTTGCAGACCTCAAAATTTGGCTAAAAAAACACATGTTCCTCACATTTCTGTGGCAGAAAGTTCTGGAATCTGAGAGGAGCCACAAATTTCCTTCCACCCATCGTTCCCCCACGTCTCCCGATAAAAATGATACCTCACTTGTGTGGGTAAGACTAGCGCCCGCGACAGGAAACGCCCCAAAGCGCAACGTGGACACAGCCAAATTTTTGAAGGAAAACAGAGGTGTTTTTTGCAAAGTGCCTACCTGTAGATTTTGGCCTGTAGCTCAGCCGCCACCTAGGGAAACCTACCAAACCTGTGCATTTCTGAAAACTAGAGACCTAGGGGAATCCAAGATGGGGAGACTTGTGTGGCTCGGACCAGGTTCTGTTACCCAGAATCCTTTGCAAACCTCAAAATTTGGCTAAAAAAACACATGTTCCTCACATTTCTGTGGCAGAAAGTTCTGGAATCTGAGAGGAGCCACAAATTTCCTTCCACCCAGCGTTCCCCCACGTCTCCCGATAAAAATGATACCTCACTTGTGTGGGTAAGACTAGCGCCCGCGACAGGAAACGCCCCAAAGCGCAACGTGGACACAGCCAAATTTTTTAAGGAAAACAGAGGTGTTTTTTGCAAAGTGCCTACCTGTAGATTTTGGCCTGTAGCTCAGCCGCCACCTAGGGAAACCTACCAAACCTGTGCATTTCTGAAAACTAGAGACCTAGGGGAATCCAAGATGGGGTGACTTGTGTGGCTCGGACCAGGTTCTGTTACCCAGAATCCTTTGCAAACCTCAAAATGTGGCTAAACAAACACATGTTCCTCACATTTCTGTGGCAGAAAGTTCTGGAATCTGAGAGGAGCCACAAATTTCCTTCCACCCAGCGTTCCCCCACGTCTCCCGATAAAAATGATACCTCACTTGTGTGGGTAGGCCTAGCGCCCGCGACAGGAAACGCCCCAAAGCGCAACGTAGACACAGCCAAATTTTTGAAGGAAAACAGAGGTGTTTATTGCAAAGTGCCTACCTGTAGATTTTGGCCTGTAGCTCAGCCGCCACCTAGGGTAACCTACCAAACCTGTGCTTTTCTGAAAACTAGAGACCTAGGGGAATCCAAGATGGGGTGACTTGTGTGGCTCGGACCAAGTTCTGTTACCCAGAATCCTTTGCAAACCTCAAAATTTGGCTAAAAAAATACATGTTCCTCACATTTCTGTGGCAGAAAGTTCTGGAATCTGAGAGGAGCCACAAAATTCCTTCCACCCAGCGTTCCCCCACGTCTCCCGATAAAAATGATACCTCACTTGTGTGGGTAGGCCTAGCGCCCGCGACAGGAAACGCCCCAAAGCGCAACGTGGACACAGCCAAATTTTTGAAGGAAAACAGAAGTGTTTTTTGCAAAGTTCCTACCTGTAGATTATGGCCTGTAGCTCAGCCGCCACCTAGGGAAACCTACCAAACCTGTGCATTTCTGAAAACTAGAGACCTAGAGGAATCCAAGATGGGGTGACTTGTGTGGCTCGGACCAGGTTCTGTTACCCAGAATCCTTTGCAGACCTCAAAATTTGGCTAAAAAAACACATGTTCCTCACATTTCTGTGGCAGAAAGTTCTGGAATCTGAGAGGAGCCACAAATTTCCTTCCACCCAGCGTTCCCCCACGTCTCCCGATAAAAATTATACCTCACTTGTTTGGGTAGGCCTAGCGCCCGCGACAGGAAACGCCCCAAAGCGCAACGTGGACACAGCCAAATTTTTGAAGGAAAACAGAGGTGTTTTTTGCAAAGTGCCTACCTGTAGATTTTGGCCTGTAGCTCAGCCGCCACCTAGGGAAACCTACCAAACCTGTGCATTTCTGAAAACTAGAGACCTAGGGGAATCCAAGATGGGGTGACTTGTGTGGCTCGGACCAGGTTCTGTTACCCAGAATCCTTTGCAAACCTCAAAATGTGGCTAAACAAACACATGTTCCTCACATTTCTGTGGCAGAAAGTTCTGGAATCTGAGAGGAGCCACAAATTTCCTTCCACCCAGCGTTCCCCCACGTCTCCCGATAAAAATGATACCTCACTTGTGTGGGTAGGCCTAGCGCCCGCGACAGGAAACGCCCCAAAGCGCAACGTAGACACAGCCAAATTTTTGAAGGAAAACAGATGTGTTTATTGCAAAGTGCCTACCTGTAGATTTTGGCCTGTAGCTCAGCCGCCACCTAGGGTAACCTACCAAACCTGTGCTTTTCTGAAAACTAGAGACCTAGGGGAATCCAAGATGGGGTGACTTGTGTGGCTCGGACCAAGTTCTGTTACCCAGAATCCTTTGCAAACCTCAAAATTTGGCTAAAAAAATACATGTTCCTCACATTTCTGTGGCAGAAAGTTCTGGAATCTGAGAGGAGCCACAAAATTCCTTCCACCCAGCGTTCCCCCACGTCTCCCGATAAAAATGATACCTCACTTGTGTGGGTAGGCCTAGCGCCCGCGACAGGAAACGCCCCAAAGCGCAACGTGGACACAGCCAAATTTTTGAAGGAAAACAGAAGTGTTTTTTGCAAAGTTCCTACCTGTAGATTATGGCCTGTAGCTCAGCCGCCACCTAGGGAAACCTACCAAACCTGTGCATTTCTGAAAACTAGAGACCTAGAGGAATCCAAGATGGGGTGACTTGTGTGGCTCGGACCAGGTTCTGTTACCCAGAATCCTTTGCAGACCTCAAAATTTGGCTAAAAAAACACATGTTCCTCACATTTCTGTGGCAGAAAGTTCTGGAATCTGAGAGGAGCCACAAATTTCCTTCCACCCATCGTTCCCCCACGTCTCCCGATAAAAATGATACCTCACTTGTGTGGGTAAGACTAGCGCCCGCGACAGGAAACGCCCCAAAGCGCAACGTGGACACAGCCAAATTTTTGAAGGAAAACAGAGGTGTTTTTTGCAAAGTGCCTACCTGTAGATTTTGGCCTGTAGCTCAGCCGCCACCTAGGGAAACCTACCAAACCTGTGCATTTCTGAAAACTAGAGACCTAGGGGAATCCAAGATGGGTAGACTTGTGTGGCTCGGACCAGGTTCTGTTACCCAGAATCCTTTGCAAACCTCAAAATTTGGCTAAAAAAACACATGTTCCTCACATTTCTGTGGCAGAAAGTTCTGGAATCTGAGAGGAGCCACAAATTTCCTTCCACCCAGCGTTCCCCCACGTCTCCCGATAAAAATGATACCTCACTTGTGTGGGTAAGACTAGCGCCCGCGACAGGAAACGCCCCAAAGCGCAACGTGGACACAGCCAAATTTTTTAAGGAAAACAGAGGTGTTTTTTGCAAAGTGCCTACCTGTAGATTTTGGCCTGTAGCTCAGCCGCCACCTAGGGAAACCTACCAAACCTGTGCATTTCTGAAAACTAGAGACCTAGGGGAATCCAAGATGGGGTGACTTGTGTGGCTCGGACCAGGTTCTGTTACCCAGAATCCTTTGCAAACCTCAAAATGTGGCTAAACAAACACATGTTCCTCACATTTCTGTGGCAGAAAGTTCTGGAATCTGAGAGGAGCCACAAATTTCCTTCCACCCAGCGTTCCCCCACGTCTCCCGATAAAAATGATACCTCACTTGTGTGGGTAGGCCTAGCGCCCGCGACAGGAAACGCCCCAAAGCGCAACGTAGACACAGCCAAATTTTTGAAGGAAAACAGAGGTGTTTATTGCAAAGTGCCTACCTGTAGATTTTGGCCTGTAGCTCAGCCGCCACCTAGGGTAACCTACCAAACCTGTGCTTTTCTGAAAACTAGAGACCTAGGGGAATCCAAGATGGGGTGACTTGTGTGGCTCGGACCAAGTTCTGTTACCCAGAATCCTTTGCAAACCTCAAAATTTGGCTAAAAAAATACATGTTCCTCACATTTCTGTGGCAGAAAGTTCTGGAATCTGAGAGGAGCCACAAAATTCCTTCCACCCAGCGTTCCCCCACGTCTCCCGATAAAAATGATACCTCACTTGTGTGGGTAGGCCTAGCGCCCGCGACAGGAAACGCCCCAAAGCGCAACGTGGACACAGCCAAATTTTTGAAGGAAAACAGAAGTGTTTTTTGCAAAGTTCCTACCTGTAGATTATGGCCTGTAGCTCAGCCGCCACCTAGGGAAACCTACCAAACCTGTGCATTTCTGAAAACTAGAGACCTAGAGGAATCCAAGATGGGGTGACTTGTGTGGCTCGGACCAGGTTCTGTTACCCAGAATCCTTTGCAGACCTCAAAATTTGGCTAAAAAAACACATGTTCCTCACATTTCTGTGGCAGAAAGTTCTGGAATCTGAGAGGAGCCACAAATTTCCTTCCACCCAGCGTTCCCCCACGTCTCCCGATAAAAATTATACCTCACTTGTTTGGGTAGGCCTAGCGCCCGCGACAGGAAACGCCCCAAAGCGCAACGTGGACACAGCCAAATTTTTGAAGGAAAACAAAGGTGTTTTTTGCAAAGTGCCTACCTGTAGATTTTGGCCTGTAGCTCAGCCGCCACCTAGGGAAACCTACCAAACCTGTGCATTTCTGAAAACTAGAGACCTAGGGGAATCCAAGATGGGGTGACTTGTGTGGCTCGGACCAGGTTCTGTTACCCAGAATCCTTTGCAAACCTCAAAATGTGGCTAAACAAACACATGTTCCTCACATTTCTGTGGCAGAAAGTTCTGGAATCTGAGAGGAGCCACAAATTTCCTTCCACCCAGCGTTCCCCCACGTCTCCCGATAAAAATGATACCTCACTTGTGTGGGTAGGCCTAGCGCCCGCGACAGGAAACGCCCCAAAGCGCAACGTAGACACAGCCAAATTTTTGAAGGAAAACAGAGGTGTTTATTGCAAAGTGCCTACCTGTAGATTTTGGCCTGTAGCTCAGCCGCCACCTAGGGTAACCTACCAAACCTGTGCTTTTCTGAAAACTAGAGACCTAGGGGAATCCAAGATGGGGTGACTTGTGTGGCTCGGACCAAGTTCTGTTACCCAGAATCCTTTGCAAACCTCAAAATTTGGCTAAAAAAATACATGTTCCTCACATTTCTGTGGCAGAAAGTTCTGGAATCTGAGAGGAGCCACAAAATTCCTTCCACCCAGCGTTCCCCCACGTCTCCCGATAAAAATGATACCTCACTTGTGTGGGTAGGCCTAGCGCCCGCGACAGGAAACGCCCCAAAGCGCAACGTGGACACAGCCAAATTTTTGAAGGAAAACAGAAGTGTTTTTTGCAAAGTTCCTACCTGTAGATTATGGCCTGTAGCTCAGCCGCCACCTAGGGAAACCTACCAAACCTGTGCATTTCTGAAAACTAGAGACCTAGAGGAATCCAAGATGGGGTGACTTGTGTGGCTCGGACCAGGTTCTGTTACCCAGAATCCTTTGCAGACCTCAAAATTTGGCTAAAAAAACACATGTTCCTCACATTTCTGTGGCAGAAAGTTCTGGAATCTGAGAGGAGCCACAAATTTCCTTCCACCCATCGTTCCCCCACGTCTCCCGATAAAAATGATACCTCACTTGTGTGGGTAAGACTAGCGCCCGCGACAGGAAACGCCCCAAAGCGCAACGTGGACACAGCCAAATTTTTGAAGGAAAACAGAGGTGTTTTTTGCAAAGTGCCTACCTGTAGATTTTGGCCTGTAGCTCAGCCGCCACCTAGGGAAACCTACCAAACCTGTGCATTTCTGAAAACTAGAGACCTAGGGGAATCCAAGATGGGGTGACTTGTGTGGCTCGGACCAGGTTCTGTTACCCAGAATCCTTTGCAAACCTCAAAATTTGGCTAAAAAAACACATGTTCCTCTCATTTCTGTGGCAGAAAGTTCTGGAATCTGAGAGGAGCCACAAATTTCCTTCCACCCAGCGTTCCCCCACGTCTCCCGATAAAAATGATACCTCACTTGTGTGGGTAAGCCTAGCGCCCACGACAGGAAACGCCCCAAAGCGCAACGTGGACACAGCCAAATTTTTGAAGGAAAACAGAGGTGTTTTTTGCAAAGTGCCTACCTGTAGATTTTGGCCTGTAGCTCAGCCGCCATCTAGGGAAACCTACCAAACCTGTGCATTTCTGAAAACTAGAGACCTAGGGGAATCCAAGATGGGGTGACTTGTGTGGCTCGGACCAGGTTCTGTTACCCAGAATCCTTTGCAAACCTCAAAATGTGGCTAAAAAAACACACGTTCCTCACATTTCTGTGGCAGAAAGTTCTGGAATCTGAGAGGAGCCACAAATTTCCTTCCACTCAGCGTTCCCCCCCGTCTCCCGATAAAAATGATACCTCACTTGTGTTGGTAGGCCTAGCGCCCGTGACAGGAAACGCCCCAAAGCGCAACGTGGACACAACCAAATTTTTGAAGGAAAACAGAGGTGTTTTTTGCAAAGTGCCTACCTGTAGATTTTGGCCTGTAGCTCAGCCGCCACCTAGGGAAACCTACCAAACCTGTGCTTTTCTGAAAACTAGAGACCTAGGGGAATCCAAGATGGGGTGACTTGTGTGGCTCGGACCAGGTTCTGTTACCCAGAATCCTTTGCAAACCTCAAAATTTGGCTAAACAAACACATGTTCCTCACATTTCTGTGGCAGAAAGTTCTGGAATCTGAGAGGAGCCACAAATTTCCTTCCACCCAGCGTTCCGCCACGCCTCCCGATAAAAATGATACCTCACTTGTGTGGGTAGGCCTAGCGCCCGCGACAGGAAACGCCCCAAAGCGCAACGTGGACACAGCCAAATTTTTGAAGGAAAACAGAGGTGTTTTTTGCAAAGTGACTACCTGTAGATTTTGGCCTGTAGCTCAGCCGCCACCTAGGGAAACCTGCCAAACCTGTGCATTTCTGAAAACTAGAGACCTAGGGGAATCCAAGATGGGGTGACTTGTGTGGCTCGGACCAGGTTCTGTTACCCAGAATCCTTTGCAAACCTCAAAATTTGGCTAAACAAACACATGTTCCTCACATTTCTGTGGCAGAAAGTTCTGGAATCTGAGAGAAGCCACAAATTTCCTTCCACCCAGCGTTCCCCCACGTCTCCCGAAAAAAATGATACTTCACTTGTGTGGGTAGGCCTAGTGCCCGCGACAGGAAACGCCCCAAAGCGCAACGTGGACACAGCCAAATTTTTGAAGGAAAACAGAGGTGTTTTTTGCAAAGTGCCTCCCTGTAGATTTTGGCCTGTAACTCAGCCGCCACCTAGGGAAACCTACCAAACCTGTGCATTTCTGAAAACTAGAGACCTAGGAGAATCCAAGATGGGGTGACTTGTGTGGCTCGGACCAGGTTCTATTACCCAGAATCCTTTGCAAACCTCAAAATTTGGCTAAAAAAACACATGTTCCTCACATTTCTGTGGCAGAAAGTTCTGGAATCTGAGAGGAGCCACAAATTTCCTTCCACCAAGCGTTGCCCCGCGTCTCCCGATAAAAATGATACCTCACTTGTGTGGGTAGGCCTAGCGCCCGCGACAGGGAACGCCCCAAAGCGCAACGTGGATACAGACAAATTTTTGAAGGAAAACAGAGGTGTTTTTTGCAAAGTGCCTACCTGTAGATTTTGGCCTGTAGCTCAGCCGCCACCTAGGGAAACCTACCAAACCTGTGCATTTCTGAAAACTAGAGACCTAGGGGAATCCAAGATGGGGTGACTTGTGTGGCTCTGACCAGGTTCTGTTACCCAGACTCCTTTGCAAACCTCAAAATTTGGCTAAAAAAACACATGTTCCTCACATTTCTGTGGCAGAAAGTTCTGGAATCTGAGAGGAGCCACAAATTTCCTTCCATCCAGCGTTCCCCCACGTCTCCCGATAAAAATGATACCTCTCTTGTGTGGGTAGGCCTAGCGCCTGCGACAGGAAACGCCCCAAAGCGCAACGTGGACACAGCCAAATTTTTGAAGGAAAACAGAGGTGTTTTTTGCAAAGTGCCTACCTGTAGATTTTGGCCTGTAGCTCAGCCGCCACCTAGGGAAACCTACCAAACCTGTGCATTTTTGAAAACTAGAGACCTAGGGGAGTCCAAGATGGGGTGACTTGTGTGGCTCGGACCAGGTTCTGTTACCCAGAATCCTTTGCAAACCTCAAAATTTGGCTAAAAAAACACATGTTCCTCACATTTCTGTGGCAGAAAGTTCTGGAATCTGAGAGGAGCCACAAATTTCCTTCCACCCAGCGTTCCCCCACGTCTCCCGATAAAAATGATACCTCACTTGTGTGGGTAGGCCTAGCGCCCGCGACAGGAAACGCCCCAAAGCGCAACGTGGACACAGACAAATTTTTGAAGAAAAACAGAGGTGTTTTTTGCGAAGTGCCTACCTGTAGATTTTGGCCTGTAGCTCAGCCGCCACCTAGGGAAACCTACCAAACCTGTGCATTTCTGAAAACTAGAGACCTAGGGGAATCCAAGATGGGGTGACTTGTGTGGCTCGGACCAGGTTCTGTTACCCAGAATCCTTTGCAAACCTCAAAATTTGGCTAAAAAAACACATGTTCCTCACATTTCTGTGGCAGAAAGTTCTGGAATCTGAGAGGAGCCACAAAATTCCTTCCACCCAGCGTTCCCCCACGTCTCCCGATAAAAATGATACCTCACTTGTGTGGGTAGGCCTAGCGCCCGCGACAGGAAACGCCCCAAAGCGCAACGTGGACACAGCCAAATTTTTGAAGGAAAACAGAGGTGTTTTTTGCAAAGTGCCTACCTGTAGATTTTGGCCTGTAGCTCAGCCGCCACCTAGGGAAACCTACCAAACCTGTGCATTTCTGAAAACTAGAGACCTAGGGGAATCCAAGATGGGGAGACTTGTGTGGCTCGGACCAGGTTCTGTTACCCAGAATCCTTTGCAAACCTCAAAATTTTGCAAAAAAAACATAGGTTCCTCACATTTCTGTGGCAGAAAGTTCTGGAATCTGAGAGGAGCCACAAATTTCCTTCCACCCAGCGTTTCCCCACGTCTCCCGATAAAAATGATACCTCACTTGTGTGGGTAGGCCTAGCGCCTGCGACAGGAAACGCCCCAAAGCGCAACGTGGACACAGCCAAATTTTTCAAGGAAAACAGAGGTGTTTTTTTGCAAAGTGCCTACCTGTAGATTTTGGCCTGTAGCTCAGCCGCCACCTAGGGAAACCTACCAAACCTGTGCATTTCTGAAAACTAGAGACCTAGGGGAATCCAAGATGGGGTGACTTGTGTGGCTCGGACCAGGTTCTGTTACCCAAAATCCTTTGCAAACCTCAAAATTTGGCTAAAAAAACACATGTTCCTCACATTTCTGTGGCAGAAAGTTCTGGAATCTGAGAGGAGCCACAAATTTCCTTCCACCCAGCGTTCCCCCACGTGTCCCGATAAAAATTATACCTCACTTGTGTGGGTAGGCCTAGCGCCCGCGACAGGAAACGCCCCAAAGTGCAACGTGGACACAGCCACAATTTTGAAGGAAAACAGAGGTATTTTTTGCAAAGTGCCTACCTGTAGATTTTGGCCTGTAGCTCAGCCGCCACCTAGGGAAACCTACCAAACCTGTGCATTTCTGAAAACTAGAGACCTAGGGGAATCCAAGATGGTGTGACTTGTGTGGCTCGGACCAGGTTCTGTTACCCAGAATCCTTTGCAAACCTCAACATGTGGCTAAACAAACACATGTTCCTCACATTTCTGTGGCAGAAAGTTCTGGAATCTGAGAGGAGCCACAAATTTCCTTCCACCCAGCGTTCCCCCACGTCTCCTGATAAAAATGATACCTCACTTGTGTGGGTAGGCCTAGCGCCCGCAACAGGATACGCCCCAAAGCGCAACGTGGACACAGCCAAATTTTTGAAGGAAAACAGAGGTGTTTTTTGCAAAGTGCCTACCTGTAGATTTTGGCCTGTAGCTCAGCCGCCACCTAGGGTAACCTACCAAACCTGTGCATTTCTGAAAACTAGAGATCTAGGGGAATCCAAGATGGGGTGACTTGTGTGGCTCGGACTAGTTTCTGTTACCCAGAATCCTTTGCAAACCTCAAAATTTGGCTAAAAAAACACATGTTCCTCACATTTCTGTGGCAGAAAGTTCTGGAATCTGAGAGGAGCCACAAAATTCCTTCCACCCAGCGTTCCCCCACGTCTCCCGATAAAAATGATACCTCACTTGTGTGGGTAGGCCTAGCGCCCGCGACAGGGAAACGCCCCAAAGCGCAACATGGACACAGCCAAATTTTTGAAGGAAAACAGAGGTGTTTTTTGCAAAGTGCCTACCTGTAGATTTTGGCCTGTAGCTCCACCGCCACCTAGGGAAACCTACCAAACCTGTGCATTTCTGAAAACTAGAGACCTAGGGGAATCCAAGATGAGGTGACTTGTGTGGCTCGGACCAGGTTCTGTTACCCAGAATCCTTTGCAAACCTCCGAATTTGGCTAAAAAAACACATGTTCCTCAGATTTCTGTGGCAGAAAGTTCTGGAATCTGAGAGGAGCCACAAATTTTCTTCCACCCCGCGTTCCCCCACGTCTCCCGATAAAAATGATACCTCACTTGTGTGGGTAGGCCTAGCGCCCGCGACAGGAAACGCCCCAAAGCGCAACGTGGACACAGCCAAATTTTTGAAGGAAAACAGAGGTGTTTTTTGCAAAGTGCCTACCTGTAGATTTTGGCCTGTAGCTCAGCCGCCACCTAGGGAAACCTACCAAACCTGTGCATTTCTGGAAACTAGAGACCTAGGGGAATCCTAGATGGGGTGACTTGTGTGGCTCGGACCAGGTTCTGTTACCCAAAATACTTTGCAAACCTCAAAATTTGGCTAAAAAAACACATGTTCCTAACATTTCTGTGGCAGAAAGTTCTGGAATCTGAGAGGAGCCACAAATTTCCTTCCACCCAGCGTTTCCCAACGTCTCCCGATAAAAATGATACCTCACTTGTGTGGGTAGGCCTAGCGCCCGCGACAGGAAACGCCCCAAAGCGCAACGTGGACACAGACAAATTTTTGAAGGAAAAGAGAGGTGTTTTTTGCAAAGTGCCTACCTGTAGATTTTGGCCTGTAGCTCAGCCACCACCTAGGGAAACCTACCAAACCTGTGCCTTTCTGAAAACTAGAGACCTAGGGGAATCCAAGATGGGGTGACTTGTGTGGCTCGGACCAGGTTCTGTTACCCAGAATCCTTTGCAAACCTCAAAATTTGGCTAAAAAAACCACATGTTCCTCACATTTCTGTGGCAGAAAGTTCTGGAATCTGAGAGGAGCCACAAATTTCCTTCCACCCAGCGTTCCCCCACGTCTCCCGATAAAAATTATACCTCACTTGTTTGGGTAGGCCTAGCGCCCGCGACAGGAAACGCCCCAAAGCGCAACGTGGACACAGCCAAATTTTTGAAGGAAAACAGAGGTGTTTTTTGCAAAGTGCCTACCTGTAGATTTTGGCCTGTAGCTCAGCCGCCACCTAGGGAAACCTACCAAACCTGTGCATTTCTGAAAACTAGAGACCTAGGGGAATCCAAAATGGGGTGACTTGTGTGGCTCGGACCAGGTTCTGTTACCCAGAATCCTTTGCAAACCTCAAAATGTGGCTAAACAAACACATGTTCCTCACATTTCTGTGGCAGAAAGTTCTGGAATCTGAGAGGAGCCACAAATTTCCTTCCACCCAGCGTTCCCCCACGTCTCCCGATTAAAATGATACCTCACTTGTGTGGGTAGGCCTAGCGCCCGCGACAGGAAACGCCCCAAAGCGCAACGTAGACACAGCCAAATTTTTTAAGGAAAACAGAGGTGTTTTTTGCAAAGTGCCTACCTGTAGATTGTGGCCTGTAGCTCAGCCGCCACCTAGGGTAACCTACCAAACCTGTGCTTTTCTGAAAACTAGAGACCTAGGGGAATCCAAGATGGGGTGACTTGTGTGGCTCGGACCAAGTTCTGTTACCCAGAATCCTTTGCAAACCTCAAAATTTGGCTAAAAAAATACATGTTCCTCACATTTCTGTGGCAGAAAGTTCTGGAATCTGAGAGGAGCCACAAAATTCCTTCCACCCAGCGTTCCCCCACGTCTCCCGATAAAAATGATACCTCACTTGTGTGGGTAGGCCTAGCGCCCGCGACAGGAAACGCCCCAAAGCGCAACGTGGACACAGCCAAATTTTTGAAGGAAAACAGAAGTGTTTTTTGCAAAGTTCCTACTTGTAGATTATGGCCTGTAGCTCAGCCGCCACCTAGGGAAACCTACCAAACCTGTGCATTTCTGAAAACTAGAGACCTAGAGGAATCCAAGATGGGGTGACTTGTGTGGCTCGGACCAGGTTCTATTACCCAGAATCCTTTGCAGACCTCAAAATTTGGCTAAAAAAACACATGTTCCTCACATTTCTGTGGCAGAAAGTTCTGGAATCTGAGAGGAGCCACAAATTTCCTTCCACCCATCGTTCCCCCACGTCTCCCGATAAAAATGATACCTCACTTGTGTGGGTAAGACTAGCGCCCGCGACAGGAAACGCCCCAAAGCGCAACGTGGACACAGCCAAATTTTTGAAGGAAAACAGAGGTGTTTTTTGCAAAGTGCCTACCTGTAGATTTTGGCCTGTAGCTCAGCCGCCACCTAGGGAAACCTACCAAACCTGTGCATTTCTGAAAACTAGAGACCTAGGGGAATCCAAGATGGGGTGACTTGTGTGGCTCGGACCAGGTTCTGTTACCCAGAATCCTTTGCAAACCTCAAAATTTGGCTAAAAAAACACATGTTCCTCTCATTTCTGTGGCAGAAAGTTCTGGAATCTGAGAGGAGCCACAAATTTCCTTCCACCCAGCGTTCCCCCACGTCTCCCGATAAAAATGATACCTCACTTGTGTGGGTAAGCCTAGCACCCACGACAGGAAACGCCCCAAAGCGCAACGTGGACACAGCCAAATTTTTGAAGGAAAACAGAGGTGTTTTTTGCAAAGTGCCTACCTGTAGATTTTGGCCTGTAGCTCAGCCGCCATCTAGGGAAACCTACCAAACCTGTGCATTTCTGAAAACTAGAGACCTAGGGGAATCCAAGATGGGGTGACTTGTGTGGCTCGGACCAGGTTCTGTTACCCAGAATCCTTTGCAAACCTCAAAATGTGGCTAAAAAAACACACGTTCCTCACATTTCTGTGGCAGAAAGTTCTGGAATCTGAGAGGAGCCACAAATTTCCTTCCACTCAGCGTTCCCCCCCGTCTCCCGATAAAAATGATACCTCACTTGTGTTGGTAGGCCTAGCGCCCGTGACAGGAAACGCCCCAAAGCGCAACGTGGACACAACCAAATTTTTGAAGGAAAACAGAGGTGTTTTTTGCAAAGTGCCTACCTGTAGATTTTGGCCTGTAGCTCAGCCGCCACCTAGGGAAACCTACCAAACCTGTGCTTTTCTGAAAACTAGAGACCTAGGGGAATCCAAGATGGGGTGACTTGTGTGGCTCGGACCAGGTTCTGTTACCCAGAATCCTTTGCAAACCTCAAAATGTGGCTAAAAAAACACACGTTCCTCACATTTCTGTGGCAGAAAGTTCTGGAATCTGAGAGGAGCCACAAATTTCCTTCCACCCAGCGTTCCGCCACGCCTCCCGATAAAAATGATACCTCACTTGTGTGGGTAGGCCTAGCGCCCGCGACAGGAAACGCCCCAAAGCGCAACGTGGACACAGCCAAATTTTTGAAGGAAAACAGAGGTGTTTTTTGCAAAGTGACTACCTGTAGATTTTGGCCTGTAGCTCAGCCGCCACCTAGGGAAACCTGCCAAACCTGTGCATTTCTGAAAACTAGAGACCTAGTGGAATCCAAGATGGGGTGACTTGTGTGGCTCGGACCAGGTTCTGTTACCCAGAATCCTTTGCAAACCTCAAAATTTGGCTAAACAAACACATGTTCCTCACATTTCTGTGGCAGAAAGTTCTGGAATCTGAGAGAAGCCACAAATTTCCTTCCACCCAGCGTTCCCCCACGTCTCCCGAAAAAAATGATACTTCACTTGTGTGGGTAGGCCTAGTGCCCGCGACAGGAAACGCCCCAAAGCGCAACGTGGACACAGCCAAATTTTTGAAGGAAAACAGAGGTGTTTTTTGCAAAGTGCCTCCCTGTAGATTTTGGCCTGTAACTCAGCCGCCACCTATGGAAACCTACCAAACCTGTGCATTTCTGAAAACTAGAGACCTAGGAGAATCCAAGATGGGGTGACTTGTGTGGCTCGGACCAGGTTCTATTACCCAGAATCCTTTGCAAACCTCAAAATTTGGCTAAAAAAACACATGTTCCTCACATTTCTGTGGCAGAAAGTTCTGGAATCTGAGAGGAGCCACAAATTTCCTTCCACCAAGCGTTGCCCCGCGTCTCCCGATAAAAATGATACCTCACTTGTGTGGGTAGGCCTAGCGCCCGCGACAGGGAACGCCCCAAAGCGCAACGTGGATACAGACAAATTTTTGAAGGAAAACAGAGGTGTTTTTTGCAAAGTGCCTACCTGTAGATTTTGGCCTGTAGCTCAGCCGCCACCTAGGGAAACCTACCAAACCTGTGCATTTCTGAAAACTAGAGACCTAGGGGAATCCAAGATGGGGTGACTTGTGTGGCTCTGACCAGGTTCTGTTACCCAGAATCCTTTGCAAACCTCAAAATTTGGCTAAAAAAACACATGTTCCTCACATTTCTGTGGCAGAAAGTTCTGGAATCTGAGAGGAGCCACAAATTTCCTTCCATCCAGCGTTCCCCCACGTCTCCCGATAAAAATGATACCTCTCTTGTGTGGGTAGGCCTAGCGCCTGCGACAGGAAACGCCCCAAAGCGCAACGTGGACACAGCCAAATTTTTGAAGGAAAACAGAGGTGTTTTTTGCAAAGTGCCTACCTGTAGATTTTGGCCTGTAGCTCAGCCGCCACCTAGGGAAACCTACCAAACCTGTGCATTTTTGAAAACTAGAGACCTAGGGGAGTCCAAGATGGGGTGACTTGTGTGGCTCGGACCAGGTTCTGTTACCCAGAATCCTTTGCAAACCTCAAAATTTGGCTAAAAAAACACATGTTCCTCACATTTCTGTGGCAGAAAGTTCTGGAATCTGAGAGGAGCCACAAATTTCCTTCCACCCAGCGTTCCCCCACGTCTCCCGATAAAAATGATACCTCACTTGTGTGGGTAGGCCTAGCGCCCGCGACAGGAAACGCCCCAAAGCGCAACGTGGACACAGACAAATTTTTGAAGAAAAACAGAGGTGTTTTTTGCGAAGTGCCTACCTGTAGATTTTGGCCTGTAGCTCAGCCGCCACCTAGGGAAACCTACCAAACCTGTGCATTTCTGAAAACTAGAGACCTAGGGGAATCCAAGATGGGGTGACTTGTGTGGCTCGGACCAGGTTCTGTTACCCAGAATCCTTTGCAAACCTCAAAATTTGGCTAAAAAAACACATGTTCCTCACATTTCTGTGGCAGAAAGTTCTGGAATCTGAGAGGAGCCACAAAATTCCTTCCACCCAGCGTTCCCCCACGTCTCCCGATAAAAATGATACCTCACTTGTGTGGGTAGGCCTAGGGCCCGCGACAGGAAACGCCCCAAAGCGCAACGTGGACACAGCCAAATTTTTCAAGGAAAACAGAGGTGTTTTTTTGCAAAGTGCCTACCTGTAGATTTTGGCCTGTAGCTCAGCCGCCACCTAGGGAAACCTACCAAACCTGTGCATTTCTGAAAACTAGAGACCTAGGGGAATCCAAGATGGGGTGACTTGTGTGGCTCGGACCAGGTTCTGTTACCCAAAATCCTTTGCAAACCTCAAAATTTGGCCAAAAAAACACATGTTCCTCACATTTCTGTGGCAGAAAGTTCTGGAATCTGAGAGGAGCCACAAATTTCCTTCCACCCAGCGTTCCCCCACGTCTCCCGATAAAAATGATACCTCACTTGTGTGGGTAGGCCTAGCGCCCGCGACAGGAAACGCCCCAAAGTGCAACGTGGACACAGCCACAATTTTGAAGGAAAACAGAGGTATTTTTTGCAAAGTGCCTACCTGTAGATTTTGGCCTGTAGCTCAGCCGCCACCTAGGGAAACCTACCAAACCTGTGCATTTCTGAAAACTAGAGACCTAGGGGAATCCAAGATGGTGTGACTTGTGTGGCTCGGACCAGGTTCTGTTACCCAGAATCCTTTGCAAACCTCAACATGTGGCTAAACAAACACATGTTCCTCACATTTCTGTGGCAGAAAGTTCTGGAATCTGAGAGGAGCCACAAATTTCCTTCCACCCAGCGTTCCCCCACGTCTCCTGATAAAAATGATACCTCACTTGTGTGGGTAGGCCTAGCGCCCGCAACAGGATACGCCCCAAAGCGCAACGTGGACACAGCCAAATTTTTGAAGGAAAACAGAGGTGTTTTTTGCAAAGTGCCTACCTGTAGATTTTGGCCTGTAGCTCAGCCGCCACCTAGGGTAACCTACCAAACCTGTGCATTTCTGAAAACTAGAGATCTAGGGGAATCCAAGATGGGGTGACTTGTGTGGCTCGGACTAGTTTCTGTTACCCAGAATCCTTTGCAAACCTCAAAATTTGGCTAAAAAAACACATGTTCCTCACATTTCTGTGGCAGAAAGTTCTGGAATCTGAGAGGAGCCACAAAATTCCTTCCACCCAGCGTTCCCCCACGTCTCCCGATAAAAATGATACCTCACTTGTGTGGGTAGGCCTAGCGCCCGCGACAGGGAAACGCCCCAAAGCGCAACATGGACACAGCCAAATTTTTGAAGGAAAACAGAGGTGTTTTTTGCAAAGTGCCTACCTGTAGATTTTGGCCTGTAGCTCCACCGCCACCTAGGGAAACCTACCAAACCTGTGCATTTCTGAAAACTAGAGACCTAGGGGAATCCAAGATGAGGTGACTTGTGTGGCTCGGACCAGGTTCTGTTACCCAGAATCCTTTGCAAACCTCCAAATTTGGCTAAAAAAACACATGTTCCTCAGATTTCTGTGGCAGAAAGTTCTGGAATCTGAGAGGAGCCACAAATTTTCTTCCACCCCGCGTTCCCCCACGTCTCCCGATAAAAATGATACCTCACTTGTGTGGGTAGGCCTAGCGCCCGCGACAGGAAACGCCCCAAAGCGCAACGTGGACACAGCCAAATTTTTGAAGGAAAACAGAGGTGTTTTTTGCAAAGTGCCTACCTGTAGATTTTGGCCTGTAGCTCAGCCGCCACCTAGGGAAACCTACCAAACCTGTGCATTTCTGGAAACTAGAGACCTAGGGGAATCCTAGATGGGGTGACTTGTGTGGCTCGGACCAGGTTCTCTTACCCAAAATACTTTGCAAACCTCAAAATTTGGCTAAAAAAACACATGTTCCTAACATTTCTGTGGCAGAAAGTTCTGGAATCTGAGAGGAGCCACAAATTTCCTTCCACCCAGCGTTTCCCAACGTCTCCCGATAAAAATGATACCTCACTTGTGTGGGTAGGCCTAGCGCCCGCGACAGGAAACGCCCCAAAGCGCAACGTGGACACAGACAAATTTTTGAAGGAAAAGAGAGGTGTTTTTTGCAAAGTGCCTACCTGTAGATTTTGGCCTGTAGCTCAGCCACCACCTAGGGAAACCTACCAAACCTGTGCCTTTCTGAAAACTAGAGACCTAGGGGAATCCAAGATGGGGTGACTTGTGTGGCTCGGACCAGGTTCTGATACCCAGAATCCTTTGCAAACCTCAAAATTTGGCTAAAAAACCACATGTTCCTCACATTTCTGTGGCAGAAAGTTCTGGAATCTGAGAGGAGCCACAAATTTCCTTCCACCCAGCGTTCCCCCACGTCTCCCGATAAAAATGTTACCTCACTTGTGTGGGTAGGCCTAGCGCACGCGACAGGAAACGCCCCAAAGCGCAACGTGGACACAGCCAAATTTTTGAAGGAAAACAGAGGTGTTTTTTGCAAAGTGCCTACCTGTAGATTTTGGCCTGTAGCTCAGCCGCCACCTAGGGAAACCTACCAAACCTGTGCATTTCTGAAAACTAGAGACCTAGGGGAATCCAAAATGGGGTGACTTGTGTGGCTCGGACCAGGTTCTGTTACCCAGAATCCTTTGCAAACCTCAAAAATGTTGCTAAAAAAACACATGTTCCTCACATTTCTGTGGCAGAAAGTTCTGGAATCTGAGAGGAGTCACAAATTTCCTTCCACCCAGCGTTCCCCCATGTCTCCCGATAAAAATGATACCTCACTTGTGTGGGTAGGCCTAGCGCCCGCGACAGGAAACGCCCCAAAGCGCAACATGGACACAGCCAAATTTTTGAATGAAAACAGAGGTGTTTTTTGCAAAGTGCCTACCTGTAGATTTTGGCCTGTAGCTCAGCCGCCACCTAGGGAAACCTACCAAACCTGTGCATTTCTGAAAACTAGAGACCTAGGGGAATCCAAGATGAGGTGACTTGTGTGGCTCGGACCAGGTTCTGTTACCCAGAATCCTTTGCAAATCTCCGAATTTGGCTAAAAAAACACATGTTCCTCAGATTTCTGTGGCAGAAAGTTCTGGAATCTGAGAGGAGCCACAAATTTCCTTCCACCCCGCGTTCCCCCACGTCTCCCGATAAAAATGATACCTCACTTGTGTGGGTAGGCCTAGCGCCCGCGACAGGAAACGCCCCAAAGCGCAACGTGGACACAGCCAAATTTTTGAAGGAAAACAGAGGTGTTTTTTGCAAAGTGCCTACCTGTAGATTTTGGCCTGTAGCTCAGCCGCCACCTAGGGAAACCTACCAAACCTGTGCATTTCTGGAAACTAGAGACCTAGGGGAATCCTAGATGGGGTGACTTGTGTGGCTCGGACCAGGTTCTGTTACCCAAAATACTTTGCAAACCTCAAAATTTGGCTAAAAAAACACATGTTCCTAACATTTCTGTGGCAGAAAGTTCTGGAATCTGAGAGGAGCCACAAATTTCCTTCCACCCAGCGTTCCCCAACGTCTCCCGATAAAAATGATACCTCACTTCTGTGGGTAGGCCTAGCGCACGTGACAGGAAATGCCCCAAAGCTCAACGTGGACACAGCCAAATTTTTGAAGGAAAACAGAGGTGTTTTTTGGAAAGTGCCTACCTGTAGATTTTGGCCTGTAGCTCAGCCGCCACCTAGGGAAACCTACCAAACCTGTGCATTTCTGAAAACTAGAGACCTAGGAAAATCCAAGATGGAGTGACTTGTGTGGCTCGGACCAGGTTCTGTTACCCAGAATCCTTTGCAAACCTCAAAATTTGGCCAAAAAAACACATGTTCCTCACATTTCTGTGGCAGAAAGTTCTGGAATCTGAGAGGAGCCACAAATTTCCTTCCACACAGCGTTCCCCCACGTCTCCCGATAAAAATGATACCTCACTTGTGTGGGTAGGCCTAGCGCCTGCAACAGGAAACGCCCCAAAGTGCAACGTGGACACAGACAAATTTTTGAAGGAAAAGAGAGGTGTTTTTTGCAAAAGTGCCTACCTGTAGATTTTGGCCTGTAGCTCAGCCGCCACCTAGGGAAACCTACCAAACCTGTGCATTTCTGAAAACTAGAGACCTAGGGGAGTCCAAGATGGGGTGACTTGTGTGGCTCGGACCAGGTTCTGTTACCCAGAATCCTTTGCAAACCTCAAAATTTGGCCAAAAAAACACATGTTCCTCACATTTCTGTGGCAGAAAGTTCTGGAATCTGAGAGGAGCCACAAATTTCCTTCCACCCCGCGTTCCCCCACGTCTCCCGATAAAAATGATACCTCACTTGTGTGGGTAGGCCTAGCGCCCGCGACAGGAAACGCCCCAAAGCGCAACGTGGACACAGCCAAATTTTAGAAGGAAAACAGAGGTGTTTTTTGCAAAGTGCCTACCTGTAGATTTTGGCCTGTAGCTCAGCCGCCACCTAGGGAAACCTACCAAACCTGTGCATTTCTGGAAACTAGAGACCTAGGGGAATCCTAGATGGGGTGACTTGTGTGGCTCGGACCAGGTTCTGTTACCCAAAATACTTTGCAAACCTCAAAATTTGGCTAAAAAAACACATGTTCCTAACATTTCTGTGGCAGAAAGTTCTGGAATCTGAGAGGAGCCACAAATTTCCTTCCACCCAGCGTTCCCCCACGTCTCCCGATAAAAATGATACCTCACTTGTGTGGGTAGGCCTAGCGCCCGCGACAGGAAACGCCCCAAAGCGCAACGTGAACACAGCCAAATTTTTGAAGGAAAACAGAGGTGTTTTTTGCAAAGTGCCTACCTGTAGATTTTGGCCTGTAGCTCAGCCGCCACCTAGGGAAACCTACCAAACCTGTGCATTTCTGAAAACTAGAGACCTAGGGGAATCCAAAATGGGGTGACTTGTGTGGCTCGGACCAGGTTCTGTTACCCAGAATCCTTTGCAAACCTCAAAAATGTTGCTAAAAAAACACATGTTCCTCACATTTGTGTGGCAGAAAGTTCTGGAATCTGAGAGGAGTCACAAATTTCCTTCCACCCAGCGTTCCCCCATGTCTCCCGATAAAAATGATACCTCACTTGTGTGGGTAGGCCTAGCGCCCGCGACAGGAAACGCCCCAAAGCGCAACATGGACACAGCCAAATTTTTTAAGGAAAACAGAGGTGTTTTTTGCAAAGTGCCTACCTGTAGATTTTGGCCTGTAGCTCAGCCGCCACCTAGGGTAACCTACCAAACCTGTGCATTTCTGAAAACTAGAGACCTAGGGGAATCCAAGATGGGGTGACTTGTGTGGCTCGGACTAGGTTCTGTTACCCAGAATCCTTTGCAAACCTCAAAATTTGGCTAAAAAAACACATGTTCCTCACATTTCTGTGGCAGAAAGTTCTGGAATCTGAGAGGAGCCACAAAATTCCTTCCACCCAGCGTTCCCCCACGTCTCCCGATAAAAATGATACCTCACTTGTGTGGGTAGGCCTAGCGCCCGCGACAGGAAACGCCCCAAAGCGCAACATGGACACAGCCAAATTTTTGAAGGAAAACAGAGGTGTTTTTTGCAAAGTGCCTACCTGTAGATTTTGGCCTGTAGCTCAGCCGCCACCTAGGGAAACCTACCAAACCTGTGCATTTCTGAAAACTAGAGACCTAGGGGAATCCAAGGTGAGGTGACTTGTGTGGCTCGGACCAGGTTCTGTTACCCAGAATCCTTTGCAAACCTCCGAATTTGGCTAAAAAAACACATGTTCCTCAGATTTCTGTGGCAGAAAGTTCTGGAATCTGAGAGGAGCCACAAATTTTCTTCCACCCCGCGTTCCCCCACGTCTCCCGATAAAAATGATACCTCACTTGTGTGGGTAGGCCTAGCGCCCGCGACAGGAAACGCCCCAAAGCGCAACGTGGACACAGCCAAATTTTTGAAGGAAAACAGAGGTGTTTTTTGCAAAGTGCCTACCTGTAGATTTTGGCCTGTAGCTCAGCCGCCACCTAGGGAAACCTACCAAACCTGTGCATTTCTGAAAACTAGAGACCTAGGGGAATCCAAAATGGGGTGACTTGTGTGGCTCGGACCAGGTTCTGTTACCCAGAATCCTTTGCAAACCTCAAAAATGTTGCTAAAAAAACACATGTTCCTCACATTTCTGTGGCAGAAAGTTCTGGAATCTGAGTGGAGTCACAAATTTCCTTCCACCCAGCGTTCCCCCATGTCTCCCGATAAAAATTATACCTCACTTGTGTGGGTAGGCCTAGCGCCCGCGACAGGAAACGCCCCAAAGCGCAACATGGACACAGCCAAATTTTTGAATGAAAACAGAGGTGTTTTTTGCAAAGTGCCTACCTGTAGATTTTGGCCTGTAGCTCAGCCGCCACCTAGGGAAACCTACCAAACCTGTGCATTTCTGAAAACTAGAGACCTAGGGGAATCCAAGATGAGGTGACTTGTGTGGCTCGGACCAGGTTCTGTTACCCAGAATCCTTTGCAAATCTCCGAATTTGGCTAAAAAAACACATGTTCCTCAGATTTCTGTGGCAGAAAGTTCTGGAATCTGAGAGGAGCCACAAATTTCCTTCCACCCCGCGTTCCCCCACGTCTCCCGATAAAAATGATACCTCACTTGTGTGGGTAGGCCTAGCGCCCGCGACAGGAAACGCCCCAAAGCGCAACGTGGACACAGCCAAATTTTTGAAGGAAAACAGAGGTGTTTTTTGCAAAGTGCCTACCTGTAGATTTTGGCCTGTAGCTCAGCCGCCACCTAGGGAAACCTACCAAACCTGTGCATTTCTGGAAACTAGAGACCTAGGGGAATCCTAGATGGGGTGACTTGTGTGGCTCGGACCAGGTTCTGTTACCCAGAATCCTTTGCAAACCTCAAAATTTGGCCAAAAAAACACATGTTCCTCACATTTCTGTGGCAGAAAGTTCTGGAATCTGAGAGGAGCCACAAATTTCCTTCCACACAGCGTTCCCCCACGTCTCCCGATAAAAATGATACCTCACTTGTGTGGGTAGGCCTAGCGCCTGCAACAGGAAACGCCCCAAAGTGCAACGTGGACACAGACAAATTTTTGAAGGAAAAGAGAGGTGTTTTTTGCAAAGTGCCTACCTGTAGATTTTGGCCTGTAGCTCAGCCGCCACCTAGGGAAACCTACCAAACCTGTGCATTTCTGAAAACTAGAGACCTAGGGGAGTCCAAGATGGGGTGACTTGTGTGGCTCGGACCAAGTTCTGTTACCCAGAATCCTTTGCAAACCTCAAAATTTGGCCAAAAAAACACATGTTCCTCACATTTCTGTGGCAGAAAGTTCTGGAATCTGAGAGGAGCCACAAATTTCCTTCCACCCCGCGTTCCCCCACGTCTCCCGATAAAAATGATACCTCACTTGTGTGGGTAGGCCTAGCGCCCGCGACAGGAAACGCCCCAAAGCGCAACGTGGACACAGCCAAATTTTTGAAGGAAAACAGAGGTGTTTTTTGCAAAGTGCCTACCTGTAGATTTTGGCCTGTAGCTCAGCCGCCACCTAGGGAAACCTACCAAACCTGTGCATTTCTGGAAACTAGAGACCTAGGGGAATCCTAGATGGGGTGACTTGTGTGGCTCGGACCAGGTTCTGTTACCCAAAATACTTTGCAAACCTCAAAATTTGGCTAAAAAAACACATGTTCCTAACATTTCTGTGGCAGAAAGTTCTGGAATCTGAGAGGAGCCACAAATTTCCTTCCACCCAGCGTTCCCCCACGTCTCCCGATAAAAATGATACCTCACTTGTGTGGGTAGGAATAGCGCCCGCGACAGGAAACGCCCCAAAGCGCAACGTGGACACAGCCAAATTTTTGAAGGAAAACAGAGGTGTTTTTTGCAAAGTGCCTACCTGTAGATTTTGGCCTGTAGCTCAGCCGCCACCTAGGGAAACCTACCAAACCTGTGCTTTTCTTAAAACTAGAGACCTAGGGGAATCCAAGGTGGGGTGACTTGTGTGGCTCGGACCAGGTTCTGTTACCCAGAATCCTTTGCAAACCTCAAAATTTGGCTAAAAAAACACATGTTCCTCACATTTCTGTGGCAGAAAGTTCTGGAATCTGAGAGGAGCCACAAATTTCCTTCCACCCAGCGTTCCCCCACGTCTCCCGATAAAAATGTTACCTCACTTGTGTGGGTAGGCCTAGCGCACGCGACAGGAAATGCCCCAAAGCGCAACGTGGACACAACCACATTTTTGAAGGAAAACAGAGGTGTTTTTTGCAAAGTGCCTACCTGTAGATTTTGGCCTGTAGCTCAGCCGCCACCTAGGGAAACCTACCAAACCTGTGCATTTCTGAAAACTAGAGACCTAGGGGAATCCAAAATGGGGTGACTTGTGTGGCTCGGACCAGGTTCTGTTACCCAGAATCCTTTGCAAACCTCAAAAATTTTGCTAAAAAAACACATGTTCCTCACATTTGTGTGGCAGAAAGTTCTGGAATCTGAGAGGAGTCACAAATTTCCTTCCACCCAGCGTTCCCCCAATGTCTCCCGATAAAAATGATACCTCACTTGTGTGGGTAGGCCTAGCGCCCGCGACAGGAAACGCCCCAAAGCGCAACATGGACACAGCCAAATTTTTGAAGGAAAACAGAGGTGTTTTTTGGAAAGTGCCTACCTGTAGATTTTGGCCTGTAGCTCAGCCGCCACCTAGGGAAACCTACCAAACCTGTGCATTTCTGAAAACTAGAGACCTAGGAAAATCCAAGATGGAGTGACTTGTGTGGCTCGGACCAGGTTCTGTTACCCAGAATCCTTTGCAAACCTCAAAATTTGGCCAAAAAAACACATGTTCCTCACATTTCTGTGGCAGAAAGTTCTGGAATCTGAGAGGAGCCACAAATTTCCTTCCACACAGCGTTCCCCCACGTCTCCCGATAAAAATGATACCTCACTTGTGTGGGTAGGCCTAGCGCCTGCAACAGGAAACGCCCCAAAGTGCAACGTGGACACAGACAAATTTTTGAAGGAAAACAGAGGTGTTTTTTGCAAAGTGCCTACCTGTAGATTTTGGCCTGTAGCTCAGCCGCCACCTAGGGAAACCTACCAAACCTGTGCATTTCTGGAAACTAGAGACCTAGGGGAATCCTAGATGGGGTGACTTGTGTGGCTCGGACCAGGTTCTGTTACCCAAAATACTTTGCAAACCTCAAAATTTGGCTAAAAAAACACATGTTCCTAACATTTCTGTGGCAGAAAGTTCTGGAATCTGAGAGGAGCCACAAATTTCCTTCCACCCAGCGTTCCCCAACGTCTCCCGATAAAAATGATACCTCACTTCTGTGGGTAGGCCTAGCGCACGTGACAGGAAATGCCCCAAAGCTCAACGTGGACACAGCCAAATTTTTGAAGGAAAACAGAGGTGTTTTTTGCAAAGTGCCTACCTGTAGATTTTGGCCTGTAGCTCAGCCGCCACCTAGGGAAACCTACCAAACCTGTGCATTTCTGAAAACTAGAGACCTAGGAAAATCCAAGATGGAGTGACTTGTGTGGCTCGGACCAGGTTCTGTTACCCAGAATCCTTTGCAAACCTCAAAATTTGGCCAAAAAAACACATGTTCCTCACATTTCTGTGGCAGAAAGTTCTGGAATCTGAGAGGAGCCACAAATTTCCTTCCACACAGCGTTCCCCCACGTCTCCCGATAAAAATGATACCTCACTTGTGTGGGTAGGCCTAGCGCCTGCAACAGGAAACGCCCCAAAGTGCAACGTGGACACAGACACATTTTTGAAGGAAAAGAGAGGTGTTTTTTGCAAAGTGCCTACCTGTAGATTTTGGCCTGTAGCTCAGCCGCCACCTAGGGAAACCTACCAAACCTGTGCATTTCTGGAAACTAGAGACCTAGGGGAATCCTAGATGGGGTGACTTGTGTGGCTCGGACCAGGTTCTGTTACCCAAAATACTTTGCAAACCTCAAAATTTGGCTAAAAAAACACATGTTCCTAACATTTCTGTGGCAGAAAGTTCTGGAATCTGAGAGGAGCCACAAATTTCCTTCCACCCAGCGTTCCCCCACGTCTCCCGATAAAAATGATACCTCACTTGTGTGGGTAGGCCTAGCGCCCGCGACAGGAAACGCCCCAAAGCGCAACGTGGACACAGCCAAATTTTTGAAGGAAAACAGAGGTTTTTTTTGCAAAGTGCCTACCTGTAGATTTTGGCCTGTAGCTCAGCCGCCACCTAGGGAAACCTACCAAACCTGTGCTTTTCTTAAAACTAGAGACCTAGGGGAATCCAAGGTGGGGTGACTTGTGTGGCTCGGACCAGGTTCTGTTACCCAGAATCCTTTGCAAACCTCAAAATTTGGCTAAAAAAACACATGTTCCTCACATTTCTGTGGCAGAAAGTTCTGGAATCTGAGAGGAGCCACAAATTTCCTTCCACCCAGCGTTCCCCCACGTCTCCCGATAAAAATGTTACCTCACTTGTGTGGGTAGGCCTAGCGCACGCGACAGGAAATGCCCCAAAGCGCAACGTGGACACAACCACATTTTTGAAGGAAAACAGAGGTGTTTTTTGCAAAGTGCCTACCTGTAGATTTTGGCCTGTAGCTCAGCCGCCACCTAGGGAAACCTACCAAACCTGTGCATTTCTGAAAACTAGAGACCTAGGAAAATCCAAGATGGAGTGACTTGTGTGGCTCGGACCAGGTTCTGTTACCCAGAATCCTTTGCAAACCTCAAAATTTGGCCAAAAAAACACATGTTCCTCACATTTCTGTGGCAGAAAGTTCTGGAATCTGAGAGGAGCCACAAATTTCCTTCCACACAGCGTTCCCCCACGTCTCCCGATAAAAATGATACCTCACTTGTGTGGGTAGGCCTAGCGCCTGCAACAGGAAACGCCCCAAAGTGCAACGTGGACACAGACAAATTTTTGAAGGAAAAGAGAGGTGTTTTTTGCAAAGTGCCTACCTGTAGATTTTGGCCTGTAGCTCAGCCGCCACCTAGGGAAACCTACCAAACCTGTGCATTTCTGAAAACTAGAGACCTAGGGGAGTCCAAGATGGGGTGACTTGTGTGGCTCGGACCAAGTTCTGTTACCCAGAATCCTTTGCAAACCTCAAAATTTGGCCAAAAAAACACATGTTCCTCAGATTTCTGTGGCAGAAAGTTCTGGAATCTGAGAGGAGCCACAAATTTCCTTCCACCCCGCGTTCCCCCACGTCTCCCGATAAAAATGATACCTCACTTGTGTGGGTAGGCCTAGCGCCCGCGACAGGAAACGCCCCAAAGCGCAACGTGGACACAGCCAAATTTTTGAAGGAAAACAGAGGTGTTTTTTGCAAAGTGCCTACCTGTAGATTTTGGCCTGTAGCTCAGCCGCCACCTAGGGAAACCTACCAAACCTGTGCATTTCTGGAAACTAGAGACCTAGGGGAATCCTAGATGGGGTGACTTGTGTGGCTCGGACCAGGTTCTGTTACCCAAAATACTTTGCAAACCTCAAAATTTGGCTAAAAAAACACATGTTCCTAACATTTCTGTGGCAGAAAGTTCTGGAATCTGAGAGGAGCCACAAATTTCCTTCCACCCAGCGTTCCCCCACGTCTCCCGATAAAAATTATACCTCACTTGTGTGGGTAGGCCTAGCGCCCGCGACAGGAAACGCCCCAAAGCGCAACGTGGACACAGCCAAATTTTTGAAGGAAAACAGAGGTGTTTTTTGCAAAGTGCCTACCTGTAGATTTTGGCCTGTAGCTCAGCCGCCACCTAGGGAAACCTACCAAACCTGTGCTTTTCTTAAAACTAGAGACCTAGGGGAATCCAAGGTGGGGTGACTTGTGTGGCTCGGACCAGGTTCTGTTACCCAGAATCCTTTGCAAACCTCAAAATTTGGCTAAAAAAACACATGTTCCTCACATTTCTGAGGCAGAAAGTTCTGGAATCTGAGAGGAGCCACAAATTTCCTTCCACCCAGCGTTCCCCCACGTCTCCCGATAAAAATGTTACCTCACTTGTGTGGGTAGGCCTAGCGCACGCGACAGGAAATGCCCCAAAGCGCAACGTGGACACAACCACATTTTTGAAGGAAAACAGAGGTGTTTTTTGCAAAGTGCCTACCTGTAGATTTTGGCCTGTAGCTCAGCCGCCACCTAGGGAAACCTACCAAACCTGTGCATTTCTGAAAACTAGAGACCTAGGGGAATCCAAAATGGGGTGACTTGTGTGGCTCGGACCAGGTTCTGTTACCCAGAATCCTTTGCAAACCTCAAAAATTTTGCTAAAAAAACACATGTTCCTCACATTTGTGTGGCAGAAAGTTCTGGAATCTGAGAGGAGTCACAAATTTCCTTCCACCCAGCGTTCCCCCAATGTCTCCCGATAAAAATGATACCTCACTTGTGTGGGTAGGCCTAGCGCCCGCGACAGGAAACGCCCCAAAGCGCAACATGGACACAGCCAAATTTTTGAAGGAAAACAGAGGTGTTTTTTGGAAAGTGCCTACCTGTAGATTTTGGCCTGTAGCTCAGCCGCCACCTAGGGAAACCTACCAAACCTGTGCATTTCTGAAAACTAGAGACCTAGGAAAATCCAAGATGGAGTGACTTGTGTGGCTCGGACCAGGTTCTGTTACCCAGAATCCTTTGCAAACCTCAAAATTTGGCCAAAAAAACACATGTTCCTCACATTTCTGTGGCAGAAAGTTCTGGAATCTGAGAGGAGCCACAAATTTCCTTCCACACAGCGTTCCCCCACGTCTCCCGATAAAAATGATACCTCACTTGTGTGGGTAGGCCTAGCGCCTGCAACAGGAAACGCCCCAAAGTGCAACGTGGACACAGACAAATTTTTGAAGGAAAACAGAGGTGTTTTTTGCAAAGTGCCTACCTGTAGATTTTGGCCTGTAGCTCAGCCGCCACCTAGGGAAACCTACCAAACCTGTGCATTTCTGAAAACTAGAGACCTAGGGGAGTCCAAGATGGGGTGACTTGTGTGGCTCGGACCAGGTTCTGTTACCCAGAATCCTTTGCAAACCTCAAAATTTGGCCAAAAAAACACATGTTCCTCACATTTCTGTGGCAGAAAGTTCTGGAATCTGAGAGGAGCCACAAATTTCCTTCCACCCCGCGTTCCCCCACGTCTCCCGATAAAAATGATACCTCACTTGTGTGGGTAGGCCTAGCGCCCGCGACAGGAAACGCCCCAAAGCGCAACGTGGACACAGCCAAATTTTTTAAGGAAAACAGAGGTGTTTTTTGCAAAGTGCCTACCTGTAGATTTTGGCCTGTAGCTCAGCCGCCACCTAGGGAAACCTACCAAACCTGTGCATTTCTGGAAACTAGAGACCTAGGGGAATCCTAGATGGGGTGACTTGTGTGGCTCGGACCAGGTTCTGTTACCCAAAATACTTTGCAAACCTCAAAATTTGGCTAAAAAAACACATGTTCCTAACATTTCTGTGGCAGAAAGTTCTGGAATCTGAGAGGAGCCACAAATTTCCTTCCACCCAGCGTTCCCCCACGTCTCCCGATAAAAATGATACCTCACTTGTGTGGGTAGGCCTAGCGCCCGCGACAGGAAACGCCCCAAAGCGCAACGTGGACACAGCCAAATTTTTGAAGGAAAACAGAGGTGTTTTTTGCAAAGTGCCTACCTGTAGATTTTGGCCTGTAGCTCAGCCGCCACCTAGGGAAACCTACCAAACCTGTGCTTTTCTTAAAACTAGAGACCTAGGGGAATCCAAGGTGGGGTGACTTGTGTGGCTCGGACCAGGTTCTGTTACCCAGAAACCTTTGCAAACCTCAAAATTTGGCTAAAAAAACACATGTTCCTCACATTTCTGTGGCAGAAAGTTCTGGAATCTGAGAGGAGCCACAAATTTCCTTCCACCCAGCGTTCCCCCACGTCTCCCGATAAAAATGTTACCTCACTTGTCTGGGTAGGCCTAGCGCACGCGACAGGAAATGCCCCAAAGCGCAACGTGGACACAACCACATTTTTGAAGGAAAACAGAGGTGTTTTTTGCAAAGTGCCTACCTGTAGATTTTGGCCTGTAGCTCAGCCGCCACCTAGGGAAACCTACCAAACCTGTGCATTTCTGAAAACTAGAGACCTAGGGGAATCCAAAATGGGGTGACTTGTGTGGCTCGGACCAGGTTCTGTTACCCAGAATCCTTTGCAAACCTCAAAAATTTTGCTAAAAAAACACATGTTCCTCACATTTGTGTGGCAGAAAGTTCTGGAATCTGAGAGGAGTCACAAATTTCCTTCCACCCAGCGTTCCCCCATGTCTCCCGATAAAAATGATACCTCACTTGTGTGGGTAGGCCTAGCGCCCGCGACAGGAAACGCCCCAAAGCGCAACATGGACACAGCCAAATTTTTGAAGGAAAACAGAGGTGTTTTTTGCAAAGTGCCTACCTGTAGATTTTGGCCTGTAGCTCAGCCGCCACCTAGGGTAACCTACCAAACCTGTGCATTTCTGAAAACTAGAGACCTAGGGGAATCCAAGATGGGGTGACTTGTGTGGCTCGGACTAGGTTCTGTTACCCAGAATCCTTTGCAAACCTCAAAATTTGGCTAAAAAAACACATGTTCCTCACATTTCTGTGGCAGAAAGTTCTGGAATCTGAGAGGAGCCACAAAATTCCTTCCACCCAGCGTTTCCCCACGTCTCCCGATAAAAATGATACCTCACTTGTGTGGGTAGGCCTAGCGCCCGCGACAGGAAACGCCCCAAAGCGCAACATGGACACAGCCAAATTTTTGAAGGAAAACAGAGGTGTTTTTTGCAAAGTGCCTACCTGTAGATTATGGCCTGTAGCTCAGCCGCCACCTAGGGAAACCTACCAAACCTGTGCATTTCTGAAAACTAGAGACCTAGGGGAATCCAAGGTGAGGTGACTTGTGTGGCTCGGACCAGGTTCTGTTACCCAGAATCCTTTGCAAACCTCCGAATTTGGCTAAAAAAACACATGTTCCTCAGATTTCTGTGGCAGAAAGTTCTGGAATCTGAGAGGAGCCACAAATTTTCTTCCACCCCGCGTTCCCCCACGTCTCCCGATAAAAATGATACCTCACTTGTGTGGGTAGGCCTAGCGCCCGCGACAGGAAACGCCCCAAAGCGCAACGTGGACACAGCCAAATTTTTGAAGGAAAACAGAGGTGTTTTTTGCAAAGTGCCTACCTGTAGATTTTGGCCTGTAGCTCAGCCGCCACCTAGGGAAACCTACCAAACCTGTGCATTTCTGGAAACTAGAGACCTAGGGGAATCCTAGATGGGGTGACTTGTGTGGCTCGGACCAGGTTCTGTTACCCAAAATACTTTGCAAACCTCAAAATTTGGCTAAAAAAACACATGTTCCTAACATTTCTGTGGCAGAAAGTTCTGGAATCTGAGAGGAGCCACAAATTTCCTTCCACCCAGCGTTCCCCCACGTCTCCCGATAAAAATGTTACCTCACTTGTGTGGGTAGGCCTAGCGCACGCGACAGGAAACGCCCCAAAGCGCAACGTGGACACAGCCAAATTTTTGAAGGAAAACAGAGGTGTTTTTTGCAAAGTGCCTACCTGTAGATTTTGGCCTGTAGCTCAGCCGCCACCTAGGGAAACCTACCAAACCTGTCCATTTCTGAAAACTAGAGACCTAGGGGAATCCAAAATGGGGTGACTTGTCTGGCTCGGACCAGGTTCTGTTACCCAGAATCCTTTGCAAACCTCAAAAATTTTGCTAAAAAAACACATGTTCCTCACATTTCTGTGGCAGAAAGTTCTGGAATCTGAGAGGAGTCACAAATTTCCTTCCACCCAGCGTTCCCCCATGTCTCCTGATAAAAATGATACCTCACTTGTGTGGGTAGGCCTAGCGCCCGCGACAGGAAACGCCCCAAAGCGCAACATGGACACAGCCAAATTTTTGAAGGAAAACAGAGGTGTTTTTTGCAAAGTGCCTACCTGTAGATTTTGGCCTGTAGCTCAGCCGCCACCTAGGGAAACCTACCAAACCTGTGCATTTCTGAAAACTAGAGACCTAGGGGAATCCAAGATGAGGTGACTTGTGTGGCTCGGACCAGGTTCTGTTACCCAGAATCCTTTGCAAATCTCCGAATTTGGCTAAAAAAACACATGTTCCTCAGATTTCTGTGGCAGAAAGTTCTGGAATCTGAGAGGAGCCACAAATTTCCTTCCACCCCGCGTTCCCCCACGTCTCCCGATAAAAATGATACCTCACTTGTGTGGGTAGGCCTAGCGCCCGCGACAGGAAACGCCCCAAAGCGCAACGTGGACACAGCCAAATTTTTGAAGGAAAACAGAGGTGTTTTTTGCAAAGTGCCTACCTGTAGATTTTGGCCTGTAGCTCAGCCGCCACCTAGGGAAACCTACCAAACCTGTGCATTTCTGGAAACTAGAGACCTAGGGGAATCCTAGATGGGGTGACTTGTGTGGCTCGGACCAGGTTCTGTTACCCAAAATACTTTGCAAACCTCAAAATTTGGCTAAAAAAACACATGTTCCTAACATTTCTGTGGCAGAAAGTTCTGGAATCTGAGAGGAGCCACAAATTTCCTTCCACCCAGCGTTCCCCAACGTCTCCCGATAAAAATGATACCTCACTTCTGTGGGTAGGCCTAGCGCACGTGACAGGAAATGCCCCAAAGCTCAACGTGGACACAGCCAAATTTTTGAAGGAAAACAGAGGTGTTTTTTGGAAAGTGCCTACCTGTAGATTTTGGCCTGTAGCTCAGCCGCCACCTAGGGAAACCTACCAAACCTGTGCATTTCTGAAAACTAGAGACCTAGGAAAATCCAAGATGGAGTGACTTGTGTGGCTCGGACCAGGTTCTGTTACCCAGAATCCTTTGCAAACCTCAAAATTTGGCCAAAAAAACACATGTTCCTCACATTTCTGTGGCAGAAAGTTCTGGAATCTGAGAGGAGCCACAAATTTCCTTCCACACAGCGTTCCCCCACGTCTCCCGATAAAAATGATACCTCACTTGTGTGGGTAGGCCTAGCGCCTGCAACAGGAAACGCCCCAAAGTGCAACGTGGACACAGACAAATTTTTGAAGGAAAACAGAGGTGTTTTTTGCAAAGTGCCTACCTGTAGATTTTGGCCTGTAGCTCAGCCGCCACCTAGGGAAACCTATCAAACCTGTGCATTTCTGGAAACTAGAGACCTAGGGGAGTCCAAGATGGGGTGACTTGTGTGGCTCGGACCAGGTTCTGTTACCCAGAATCCTTTGCAAACCTCAAAATTTGGCCAAAAAAACACATGTTCCTCACATTTCTGTGGCAGAAAGTTCTGGAATCTGAGAGGAGCCACAAATTTCCTTCCACCCCGCGTTCCCCCTCGTCTCCCGATAAAAATGATACCTCACTTGTGTGGGTAGGCCTAGCGCCCGCGACAGGAAACGCCCCAAAGCGCAACGTGGACACAGCCAAATTTTTGAAGGAAAACAGAGGTGTTTTTTGCAAAGTGCCTACCTGTAGATTTTGGCCTGTAGCTCAGCCGCCACCTAGGGAAACCTATCAAACCTGTGCATTTCTGGAAACTAGAGACCTAGGGGAATCCTAGATGGGGTGACTTGTGTGGCTCGGACCAGGTTCTGTTACCCAAAATACTTTGCAAACCTCAAAATTTGGCTAAAAAAACACATGTTCCTAACATTTCTGTGGCAGAAAGTTCTGGAATCTGAGAGGAGCCACAAATTTCCTTCCACCCAGCGTTCCCCCACATCTCCCGATAAAAATGATACCTCACTTGTGTGGGTAGGCCTAGCGCCCGCGACAGGAAACGCCCCAAAGCGCAACGTGGACACAGCCAAATTTTTGAAGGAAAACAGAGGTGTTTTTTGCAAAGTGCCTACCTGTAGATTTTGGCCTGTAGCTCAGCCGCCACCTAGGGAAACCTACCAAACCTGTGCTTTTCTTAAAACTAGAGACCTAGGGGAATCCAAGGTGGGGTGACTTGTGTGGCTCGGACCAGGTTCTGTTACCCAGAATCCTTTGCAAACCTCAAAATTTGGCTAAAAAAACACATGTTCCTCACATTCCTGTGGCAGAAAGTTCTGGAATCTGAGAGGAGCCACAAATTTCCTTCCACCCAGCGTTCCCCCACGTCTCCCGATAAAAATGTTACCTCACTTGTGTGGGTAGGCCTAGCGCACGCGACAGGAAATGCCCCAAAGCGCAACGTGGACACAACCAAATTTTTGAAGGAAAACAGAGGTGTTTTTTGCAAAGTGCCTACCTGTAGATTTTGGCCTGTAGCTCAGCCGCCACCTAGGGAAACCTACCAAACCTGTGCATTTCTGAAAACTAGAGACCTAGGGGAATCCAAAATGGGGTGACTTGTGTGGCTCGGACCAGGTTCTGTTACCCAGAATCCTTTGCAAACCTCAAAAATTTTGCTAAAAAAACACATGTTCCTCACATTTCTGTGGCAGAAAGTTCTGGAATCTGAGAGGAGTCACAAATTTCCTTCCACCCAGCGTTCCCCCATGTCTCCCGATAAAAATGATACCTCACTTGTGTGGGTAGGCCTAGCGCCCGCGACAGGAAACGCCCCAAAGCACAACATGGACACAGCCAAATTTTTGAAGGAAAACAGAGGTGTTTTTTGCAAAGTGCCTACCTGTAGATTTTGGCCTGTAGCTCAGCCGCCACCTAGGGAAACCTACCAAACCTGTGCATTTCTGAAAACTAGAGACCTAGGGGAATCCAAGATGAGGTGACTTGTGTGGCTCGGACCAGGTTCTGTTACCCAGAATCCTTTGCAAACCTCCGAATTTGGCTAAAAAAACACATGTTCCTCAGATTTCTGTGGCAGAAAGTTCTGGAATCTGAGAGGAGCCACAAATTTTCTTCCACCCCGCGTTCCCCCACGTCTCCCGATAAAAATGATACCTCACTTGTGTGGGTAGGCCTAGCGCCCGCGACAGGAAACGCCCCAAAGCGCAACGTGGACACAGCCAAATTTTTGAAGGAAAACAGAGGTGTTTTTTGCAAAGTGCCTACCTGTAGATTTTGGCCTGTAGCTCAGCCGCCACCTAGGGAAACCTACCAAACCTGTGCATTTCTGGAAACTAGAGACCTAGGGGAATCCTAGATGGGGTGACTTGTGTGGCTCGGACCAGGTTCTGTTACCCAAAATACTTTGCAAACCTCAAAATTTGGCTAAAAAAACACATGTTCCTAACATTTCTGTGGCAGAAAGTTCTGGAATCTGAGAGGAGCCACAAATTTCCTTCCACCCAGCGTTCCCCAACGTCTCCCGATAAAAATGATACCTCACTTGTGTGGGTAGGCCTAGCGCACGCGACAGGAAACCCCCCAAAGCGCAACGTGGACACAGCCAAATTTTTGAAGGAAAACAGAGGTGTTTTTTGCAAAGTGCCTACCTGTAGATTTTGGCCTGTAGCTCAGCCGCCACCTAGGGAAACCTACCAAACCTGTGCATTTCTGAAAACTAGAGACCTAGGGGAATCCAAAATGGGGTGACTTGTGTGGCTCGGACCAGGTTCTGTTACCCAGAATCCTTTGCAAACCTCAAAAATTTTGCTAAAAAAACACATGTTCCTCACATTTCTGTGGCAGAAAGTTCTGGAATCTGAGAGGAGTCACAAATTTCCTTCCACCCAGCGTTCCCCCATGTCTCCCGATAAAAATGATACCTCACTTGTGTGGGTAGGCCTAGTGCCCGCGACAGGAAACGCCCCAAAGCGCAACATGGACACAGCCAAATTTTTGAAGGAAAACAGAGGTGTTTTTTGCAAAGTGCCTACCTGTAGATTTTGGCCTGTAGCTCAGCCGCCACCTAGGGAAACCTACCAAACCTGTGCATTTCTGAAAACTAGAGACCTAGGGGAATCCAAGATGAGGTGACTTGTGTGGCTCGGACCAGGTTCTGTTACCCAGAATCCTTTGCAAATCTCTGAATTTGGCTAAAAAAACACATGTTCCTCAGATTTCTGTGGCAGAAAGTTCTGGAATCTGAGAGGAGCCACAAATTTCCTTCCACCCCGCGTTCCCCCACGTCTCCCGATAAAAATGATACCTCACTTGTGTGGGTAGGCCTAGCGCCCGCGACAGGAAACGCCCCAAAGCGCAACGTGGACACAGCCAAATTTTTGAAGGAAAACAGAGGTGTTTTTTGCAAAGTGCCTACCTGTAGATTTTGGCCTGTAGCTCAGCCGCCACCTAGGGAAACCTACCAAACCTGTGCATTTCTGGAAACTAGAGACCTAGGGGAATCCTAGATGGGGTGACTTGTGTGGCTCGGACCAGGTTCTGTTACCCAAAATACTTTGCAAACCTCAAAATTTGGCTAAAAAAACACATGTTCCTAACATTTCTGTGGCAGAAAGTTCTGGAATCTGAGAGGAGCCACAAATGTCCTTCCACCCAGCGTTCCCCAACGTCTCCCGATAAAAATGATACCTCACTTGTGTGGGTAGGCCTAGCGCACGTGACAGGAAATGCCCCAAAGCTCAACGTGGACACAGCCAAATTTTTGAAGGAAAACAGAGGTGTTTTTTGGAAAGTGCCTACCTGTAGATTTTGGCCTGTAGCTCAGCCGCCACCTAGGGAAACCTACCAAACCTGTGCATTTCTGAAAACTAGAGACCTAGGAAAATCCAAGATGGAGTGACTTGTGTGGCTCGGACCAGGTTCTGTTACCCAGAATCCTTTGCAAACCTCAAAATTTGGCCAAAAAAACACATGTTCCTCACATTTCTGTGGCAGAAAGTTCTGGAATCTGAGAGGAGCCACAAATTTCCTTCCACCCCGCGTTCCCCCACGTCTCCCGATAAAAATGATACCTCACTTGTGTGGGTAGGCCTAGCGCCCGCGACAGGAAACGCCCCAAAGCGCAACGTGGACACAGCCAAATTTTTGAAGGAAAACAGAGGTGTTTTTTGCAAAGTGCCTACCTGTAGATTTTGGCCTGTAGCTCAGCCGCCACCTAGGGAAACCTACCAAACCTGTGCATTTCTGGAAACTAGAGACCTAGGGGAATCCTAGATGGGGTGACTTGTGTGGCTCGGACCAGGTTCTGTTACCCAAAATACTTTGCAAACCTCAAAATTTGGCTAAAAAAACACATGTTCCTAACATTTCTGTGGCAGAAAGTTCTGGAATCTGAGAGGAGCCACAAATGTCCTTCCACCCAGCGTTCCCCAACGTCTCCCGATAAAAATGATACCTCACTTGTGTGGGTAGGCCTAGCGCACGTGACAGGAAATGCCCCAAAGCTCAACGTGGACACAGCCAAATTTTTGAAGGAAAACAGAGGTGTTTTTTGGAAAGTGCCTACCTGTAGATTTTGGCCTGTAGCTCAGCCGCCACCTAGGGAAACCTACCAAACCTGTGCATTTCTGAAAACTAGAGACCTAGGAAAATCCTAGATGGGGTGACTTGTGTGGCTCGGACCAGGTTCTGTTACCCAAAATACTTTGCAAACCTCAAAATTTGGCTAAAAAAACACATGTTCCTAACATTTCTGTGGCAGAAAGTTCTGGAATCTGAGAGGAGCCACAAATTTCCTTCCACCCAGCGTTCCCCAACGTCTCCCGATAAAAATGATACCTCACTTGTGTGGGTAGGCCTAGCGCCCGCGACAGGAAACGCCCCAAAGCGCAACGTTGACACAGACAAATTTTTGAAGGAAAAGAGAGGTGTTTTTTGCAAAGTGCCTACCTGTAGATTTTGGCCTGTAGCTCAGCCACCACCTAGGGAAACCTACCAAACCTGTGCCTTTCTGAAAACTAGAGACCTAGGGGAATCCAAGATGGGGTGACTTGTGTGGCTCGGACCAGGTTCTGTTACCCAGAATCCTTTGCAAACCTCAAAATTTGGCTGAAAAACCACATGTTCCTCACATTTCTGTGGCAGAAAGTTCTAGAATCTGAGAGGAGCCACAAATTTCCTTCCACCCAGCGTTCCCCCACGTCTCCCGATAAAAATGTTACCTCACTTGTGTGGGTAGGCCTAGCGCACGCGACAGGAAACCCCCCAAAGCGCAACGTGGACACAGCCAAATTTTTGAAGGAAAACAGAGGTGTTTTTTGCAAAGTGCCTACCTGTAGATTTTGGCCTGTAGCTCAGCCGCCACCTAGGGAAACCTACCAAACCTGTGCATTTCTGAAAACTAGAGACCTAGGGGAATCCAAAATGGGGTGACTTGTGTGGCTCGGACCAGGTTCTGTTACCCAGAATCCTTTGCAAACCTCAAAAATTTTGCTAAAAAAACACATGTTCCTCACATTTCTGTGGCAGAAAGTTCTGGAATCTGAGAGGAGTCACAAATTTCCTTCCACCCAGCGTTCCCCCATGTCTCCCGATAAAAATGATACCTCACTTGTGTGGGTAGGCCTAGTGCCCGCGACAGGAAACGCCCCAAAGCGCAACATGGACACAGCCAAATTTTTGAAGGAAAACAGAGGTGTTTTTTGCAAAGTGCCTACCTGTAGATTTTGGCCTGTAGCTCAGCCGCCACCTAGGGAAACCTACCAAACCTGTGCATTTCTGAAAACTAGAGACCTAGGGGAATCCAAGATGAGGTGACTTGTGTGGCTCGGACCAGGTTCTGTTACCCAGAATCCTTTGCAAATCTCTGAATTTGGCTAAAAAAACACATGTTCCTCAGATTTCTGTGGCAGAAAGTTCTGGAATCTGAGAGGAGCCACAAATTTCCTTCCACCCCGCGTTCCCCCACGTCTCCCGATAAAAATGATACCTCACTTGTGTGGGTAGGCCTAGCGCCCGCGACAGGAAACGCCCCAAAGCGCAACGTGGACACAGCCAAATTTTTGAAGGAAAACAGAGGTGTTTTTTGCAAAGTGCCTACCTGTAGATTTTGGCCTGTAGCTCAGCCGCCACCTAGGGAAACCTACCAAACCTGTGCATTTCTGGAAACTAGAGACCTAGGGGAATTCTAGATGGGGTGACTTGTGTGGCTCGGACCAGGTTCTGTTACCCAAAATACTTTGCAAACCTCAAAATTTGGCTAAAAAAACACATGTTCCTAACATTTCTGTGGCAGAAAGTTCTGGAATCTGAGAGGAGCCACAAATGTCCTTCCACCCAGCGTTCCCCAACGTCTCCCGATAAAAATGATACCTCACTTGTGTGGGTAGGCCTAGCGCACGTGACAGGAAATGCCCCAAAGCTCAACGTGGACACAGCCAAATTTTTGAAGGAAAACAGAGGTGTTTTTTGGAAAGTGCCTACCTGTAGATTTTGGCCTGTAGCTCAGCCGCCACCTAGGGAAACCTACCAAACCTGTGCATTTCTGAAAACTAGAGACCTAGGAAAATCCAAGATGGAGTGACTTGTGTGGCTCGGACCAGGTTCTGTTACCCAGAATCCTTTGCAAACCTCAAAATTTGGCCAAAAAAACACATGTTCCTCACATTTCTGTGGCAGAAAGTTCTGGAATCTGAGAGGAGCCACAAATTTCCTTCCACACAGCGTTCCCCCACGTCTCCCGATAAAAATGATACCTCACTTGTGTGGGTAGGCCTAGCGCCTGCAACAGGAAACGCCCCAAAGTGCAACGTGGACACAGACAAATTTTTGAAGGAAAAGAGAGGTGTTTTTTGCAAAGTGCCTACCTGTAGATTTTGGCCTGTAGCTCAGCCGCCACCTAGGGAAACCTACCAAACCTGTGCATTTCTGAAAACTAGAGACCTAGGGGAGTCCAAGATGGGGTGACTTGTGTGGCTCGGACCAGGTTCTGTTACCCAGAATCCTTTGCAAACCTCAAAATTTGGCCAAAAAAACACATGTTCCTCACATTTCTGTGGCTGAGAGGAGCCACAAATTTCCTTCCACCCCGCGTTCCTCCACGTCTCCCGATAAAAATGATACCTCACTTGTGTGGGTAGGCCTAGCGCCCGCGACAGGAAACGCCCCAAAGCGCAACGTGGACACAGCCAAATTTTTGAAGGAAAACAGAGGTGTTTTTTGCAAAGTGCCTACCTGTAGATTTTGGCCTGTAGCTCAGCCGCCACCTAGGGAAACCTACCAAACCTGTGCATTTCTGGAAACTAGACACCTAGGGGAATCCTAGATGGGGTGACTTGTGTGGCTCGGACCAGGTTCTGTTACCCAAAATACTTTGCAAACCTCAAAATTTGGCTAAAAAAACACATGTTCCTCACATTTCTGTGGCAGAAAGTTCTGGAATCTGAGAGGAGCCACAAATTTCCTTCCACCCAGCGTTCCCCCACGTCTCCCGATCAAAATGATACCTCACTTGTGTGGGTAGGCCTAGCGCCCGCGACAGGAAACGCCCCAAAGCGCAACGTGGACACAGCCAAATTTTTGAAGGAAAACAGAGGTGTTTTTTGCAAAGTGCCTACCTGTAGATTTTGGCCTGTAGCTCAGCCGCCATCTAGGGAAACCTACCAAACCTGTGCATTTCTGAAAACTAGAGACCTAGGGGAATCCAAGATGAGGTGACTTGTGTGGCTCGGACCAGGTTCTGTTACCCAGAATCCTTTGCAAATCTCTGAATTTGGCAAAAAAAACACATGTTCCTCAGATTTCTGTGGCAGAAAGTTCTGGAATCTGAGAGAAGCCACAAATTTCCTTCCAACCCGCGTTCCCCCACGTCTCCCGATAAAAATGATACCTCACTTGTGTGGGTAGGCCTAGCGCCTACGACAGGAAACGCCCCAAAGCGCAACGTGGACACAGCCAAATTTTTGAAGGAAAACAGAGGTGTTTTTTGCAAAGTGCCTACCTGTAGATTTTGGCCTGTAGCTCAGCCGCCACCTAGGGAAACCTACCAAACCTGTGCATTTCTGGAAACTAGAGACCTAGGGGAATCCTAGATGGGGTGACTTGTGTGGCTCGGACCAGGTTCTGTTACCCAAAATACTTTGCAAACCTCAAAATTTGGCTAAAAAAACACATGTTCCTAACATTTCTGTGGCAGAAAGTTCTGGAATCTGAGAGGAGCCACAAATGTCCTTCCACCCAGCGTTCCCCAACGTCTCCCGATAAAAATGATACCTCACTTCTGTGGGTAGGCCTAGCGCACGTGACAGGAAATGCCCCAAAGCTCAACGTGGACACAGCCAAATTTTTGAAGGAAAACAGAGGTGTTTTTTGGAAAGTGCCTACCTGTAGATTTTGGCCTGTAGCTCAGCCGCCACCTAGGGAAACCTACCAAACCTGTGCATTTCTGAAAACTAGAGACCTAGGAAAATCCAAGATGGAGTGACTTGTGTGGCTCGGACCAGGTTCTGTTACCCAGAATCCTTTGCAAACCTCAAAATTTGGCCAAAAAAACACATGTTCCTCACATTTCTGTGCCTGAGAGGAGCCACAAATTTCCTTCCACCCCGCGTTCCTCCACGTCTCCCGATAAAAATGATACCTCACTTGTGTGGGTAGGCCTAGCGCCCGCGACAGGAAACGCCCCAAAGCGCAACGTGGACACAGCCAAATTTTTGAAGGAAAACAGAGGTGTTTTTTGCAAAGTGCCTACCTGTAGATTTTGGCCTGTAGCTCAGCCGCCACCTAGGGAAACCTACCAAACCTGTGCATTTCTGGAAACTAGACACCTAGGGGAATCCTAGATGGGGTGACTTGTGTGGCTCGGACCAGGTTCTGTTACCCAAAATACTTTGCAAACCTCAAAATTTGGCTAAAAAAACACATGTTCCTAACATTTCTGTGGCAGAAAGTTCTGGAATCTGAGAGGAGCCACAAATTTCCTTCCACCCAGCGTTCCCCCACGTCTCCCGATAAAAATGATACCTCACTTGTGTGGGTAGGCCTTGCGCCCGCGACAGGAAACGCCCCAAAGCGCAACGTGGACACAGCCAAATTTTTGAAGGAAAACAGAGGTGTTTTTTGCAAAGTGCCTACCTGTAGATTTTGGCCTGTAGCTCAGCCGCCACCTAGGGAAACCTACCAAACCTGTGCTTTTCTTAAAACTAGAGACCTAGGGGAATCCAAGGTGGGGTGACTTGTGTGGCTCGGACCAGGTTCTGTTACCCAGAATCCTTTGCAAACCTCAAAATTTGGCTAAAAAAACACATGTTCCTCACATTTCTGTGGCAGAAAGTTCTGGAATCTGAGAGGAGCCACAAATTTCCTTCCACCCAGCGTTCCCCCACGTCTCCCGATAAAAATGTTACCTCACTTGTGTGGGTAGGCCTAGCGCACGCGACAGGAAACGCCCCAAAGCGCAACGTGGACACAACCAAATTTTTGAAGGAAAACAGAGGTGTTTTTTGCAAAGTGCCTACCTGTAGATTTTGGCCTGTAGCTCAGCCGCCACCTAGGGAAACCTACCAAACCTGTGCATTTCTGAAAACTAGAGACCTAGGGGAATCCAAAATGGGGTGACTTGTGTGGCTCGGACCAGGTTCTGTTACCCAGAATCCTTTGCAAACCTCAAAAATTTTGCTAAAAAAACACATGTTCCTCACATTTCTGTGGCAGAAAGTTCTGGAATCTGAGAGGAGTCACAAATTTCCTTCTACCCAGCGTTCCCCCATGTCTCCCGATAAAAATGATACCTCACTTGTGTGGGTAGGCCTAGCGCCCGCGACAGGAAACGCCCCAAAGCGCAACATGGACACAGCCAAATTTTTGAAGGAAAACAGAGGTGTTTTTTGCAAAGTGCCTACCTGTAGATTTTGGCCTGTAGCTCAGCCGCCACCTAGGGAAACCTACCAAACCTGTGCATTTCTGAAAACTAGAGACCTAGGGGAATCCAAGATGAGGTGACTTGTGTGGCTCGGACCAGGTTCTGTTACCCAGAATCCTTTGCAAACCTCCGAATTTGGCAAAAAAAACACATGTTCCTCAGATTTCTGTGGCAGAAAGTTCTGGAATCTGAGAGGAGCCACAAATTTTCTTCCACCCCGCGTTCCCCCACGTCTCCCGATAAAAATGATACCTCACTTGTGTGGGTAGGCCTAGCGCCCGCGACAGGAAACGCCCCAAAGCGCAACGTGGACACAGCCAAATTTTTGAAGGAAAACAGAGGTGTTTTTTGCAAAGTGCCTACCTGTAGATTTTGGCCTGTAGCTCAGCCGCCACCTAGGGAAACCTACCAAACCTGTGCATTTCTGGAAACTAGAGACCTAGGGGAATCCTAGATGGGGTGACTTGTGTGGCTCGGACCAGGTTCTGTTACCCAAAATACTTTGCAAACCTCAAAATTTGGCTAAAAAAACACATGTTCCTAACATTTCTGTGGCAGAAAGTTCTGGAATCTGAGAGGAGCCACAAATGTCCTTCCACCCAGCGTTCCCCAACGTCTCCCGATAAAAATGATACCTCACTTGTGTGGGTAGGCCTAGCGCCCGCGACAGGAAACGCCCCAAAGCGCAACGTGGACACAGACAAATTTTTGAAGGAAAAGAGAGGTGTTTTTTGCAAAGTGCCTACCTGTAGATTTTGGCCTGTAGCTCAGCCACCACCTAGGGAAACCTACCAAACCTGTGCCTTTCTGAAAACTAGAGACCTAGGGGAATCCAAGATGGGGTGACTTGTGTGGCTCGGACCAGGTTCTGTTACCCAGAATCCTTTGCAAACCTCAAAATTTGGCTAAAAAACCACATGTTCCTCACATTTCTGTGGCAGAAAGTTCTGGAATCTGAGAGGAGCCACAAATTTCCTTCCACCCAGCGTTCCCCCACGTCTCCCGATAAAAATGTTACCTCACTTGTGTGGGTAGGCCTAGCGCACGCGACAGGAAACGCCCCAAAGCGCAACGTGGACACAGCCAAATTTTTGAAGGAAAACAGAGGTGTTTTTTGCAAAGTGCCTACCTGTAGATTATGGCCTGTAGCTCAGCCGCCACCTAGGGAAACCTACCAAACCTGTGCATTTCTGAAAACTAGAGACCTAGGGGAATCCAAAATGGGGTGACTTGTGTGGCTCGGACCAGGTTCTGTTACCCAGAATCCTTTGCAAACCTCAAAAATGTTGCTAAAAAAACACATGTTCCTCACATTTCTGTGGCAGAAAGTTCTGGAATCTGAGAGGAGTCACAAATTTCCTTCCACCCAGCGTTCCCCCATGTCTCCTGATAAAAATGATACCTCACTTGTGTGGGTAGGCCTAGCGCCCGCGACAGGAAACGCCCCAAAGCGCAACATGGACACAGCCAAATTTTTGAAGGAAAACAGAGGTGTTTTTTGCAAAGTGCCTACCTGTAGATTTTGGCCTGTAGCTCAGCCGCCACCTAGGGAAACCTACCAAACCTGTGCATTTCTGAAAACTAGAGACCTAGGGGAATCCAAGATGAGGTGACTTGTGTGGCTCGGACCAGGTTCTGTTACCCAGAATCCTTTGCAAACCTCCGAATTTGGCAAAAAAAACACATGTTCCTCAGATTTCTGTGGCAGAAAGTTCTGGAATCTGAGAGGAGCCACAAATTTTCTTCCACCCCGCGTTCCCCCACGTCTCCCGATAAAAATGATACCTCACTTGTGTGGGTAGGCCTAGCGCCCGCGACAGGAAACGCCCCAAAGCGCAACGTGGACACAGCCAAATTTTTGAAGGAAAACAGAGGTGTTTTTTGCAAAGTGCCTACCTGTAGATTTTGGCCTGTAGCTCAGCCGCCACCTAGGGAAACCTACCAAACCTGTGCATTTCTGGAAACTAGAGACCTAGGGGAATCCTAGATGGGGTGACTTGTGTGGCTCGGACCAGGTTCTGTTACCCAAAATACTTTGCAAACCTCAAAATTTGGCTAAAAAAACACATGTTCCTAACATTTCTGTGGCAGAAAGTTCTGGAATCTGAGAGGAGCCACAAATGTCCTTCCACCCAGCGTTCCCCAACGTCTCCCGATAAAAATGATACCTCACTTGTGTGGGTAGGCCTAGCGCCCGCGACAGGAAACGCCCCAAAGCGCAACGTGGACACAGACAAATTTTTGAAGGAAAAGAGAGGTGTTTTTTGCAAAGTGCCTACCTGTAGATTTTGGCCTGTAGCTCAGCCACCACCTAGGGAAACCTACCAAACCTGTGCCTTTCTGAAAACTAGAGACCTAGGGGAATCCAAGATGGGGTGACTTGTGTGGCTCGGACCAGGTTCTGTTACCCAGAATCCTTTGCAAACCTCAAAATTTGGCTAAAAAACCACATGTTCCTCACATTTCTGTGGCAGAAAGTTCTGGAATCTGAGAGGAGCCACAAATTTCCTTCCACCCAGCGTTCCCCCACGTCTCCCGATAAAAATGTTACCTCACTTGTGTGGGTAGGCCTAGCGCACGCGACAGGAAACGCCCCAAAGCGCAACGTGGACACAGCCAAATTTTTGAAGGAAAACAGAGGTGTTTTTTGCAAAGTGCCTACCTGTAGATTATGGCCTGTAGCTCAGCCGCCACCTAGGGAAACCTACCAAACCTGTGCATTTCTGAAAACTAGAGACCTAGGGGAATCCAAAATGGGGTGACTTGTGTGGCTCGGACCAGGTTCTGTTACCCAGAATCCTTTGCAAACCTCAAAAATGTTGCTAAAAAAACACATGTTCCTCACATTTCTGTGGCAGAAAGTTCTGGAATCTGAGAGGAGTCACAAATTTCCTTCCACCCAGCGTTCCCCCATGTCTCCCGATAAAAATTATACCTCACTTGTGTGGGTAGGCCTAGCGCCCGCGACAGGAAACGCCCCAAAGCGCAACGTGGACACATCCAAATTTTTGAAGGAAAACAGAGGTGTTTTTTGCAAAGTGCCTACCTGTAGATTTTGGCCTGTAGCTCAGCCGCCACCTAGGGGAACCTACCAAACCTGTGCATTTCTGAAAACTAGAGACCTAGGGGAATCCAAGATGAGGTGACTTGTGTGGCTCGGACCAGGTTCTGTTACCCAGAATCCTTTGCAAATCTCCGAATTTGGCTAAAAAAACACATGTTCCTCAGATTTCTGTGGCAGAAAGTTCTGGAATCTGAGAGGAGCCACAAATTTCCTTCCACCCCGCGTTCCCCCACGTCTCCCGATAAAAATGATACCTCACTTGTGTGGGTAGGCCTAGCGCCCGCGACAGGAAACGCCCCAAGGCGCAACGTGGACACAGCCAAATTTTTGAAGGAAAACAGAGGTGTTTTTTGCAAAGTGCCTACCTGTAGATTTTGGCCTGTAGCTCAGCCGCCAGCTAGGGAAACCTACCAAACCTGTGCATTTCTGGAAACTAGAGACCTAGGGGAATCCTAGATGGGGTGACTTGTGTGGCTCGGACCAGGTTCTGTTACCCAAAATACTTTGCAAACCTCAAAATTTGGCTAAAAAAACACATGTTCCTAACATTTCTGTGGCAGAAAGTTCTGGAATCTGAGAGGAGCCACAAATTTCCTTCCACCCAGCGTTCCCCAACGTCTCCCGATAAAAATGATACCTCACTTCTGTGGGTAGGCATAGCGCACGTGACAGGAAATGCCCCAAAGCTCAACGTGGACACAGACAAATTTTTGAAGGAAAACAGAGGTGTTTTTTGGAAAGTGCCTACCTGTAGATTTTGGCCTGTAGCTCAGCCGCCACCTAGGGAAACCTACCAAACCTGTGCATTTCTGAAAACTAGAGACCTAGGAAAATCCAAGATGGAGTGACTTGTGTGGCTCGGACCAGGTTCTGTTACCCAGAATCCTTTGCAAACCTCAAAATTTGGCCAAAAAAACACATGTTCCTCACATTTCTGTGGCAGAAAGTTCTGGAATCTGAGAGGAGCCACAAATTTCCTTCCACACAGCGTTCCCCCACGTCTCCCGATAAAAATGATACCTCACTTGTGTGGGTAGGCCTAGCGCCTGCAACAGGAAACGCCCCAAAGTGCAACGTGGACACAGACAAATTTTTGAAGGAAAAGAGAGGTGTTTTTTGCAAAGTGCCTACCTGTAGATTTTGGCCTGTAGCTCAGCCGCCACCTAGGGAAACCTACCAAACCTGTGCATTACTGAAAACTAGAGACCTAGGGGAGTCCAAGATGGGGTGACTTGTGTGGCTCGGACCAGGTTCTGTTACCCAGAATCCTTTGCAAACCTCAAAATTTGGCCAAAAAAACACATGTTCCTCACATTTCTGTGGCAGAAAGTTCTGGAATCTGAGAGGAGCCACAAATTTCCTTCCACCCCGCGTTCCCCCACGTCTCCCGATAAAAATGATACCTCACTTGTGTGGGTAGGCCTAGCGCCCGCGACAGGAAACGCCCCAAAGCACAACGTGGACACAGCCACATTTTTGAAGGAAAACAGAGGTGTTTTTTGCAAAGTGCCTACCTGTAGATTTTGGCCTGTAGCTCAGCCGCCACCTAGGGAAACCTACCAAACCTGTGCATTTCTGAAAACTAGAGACCTAGGGGAGTCCAAGATGGGGTGACTTGTGTGGCTCGGACCAGGTTCTGTTACCCAGAATCCTTTGCAAATCTCCGAATTTGGCTAAAAAAACACATGTTCCTAACATTTCTGTGGCAGAAAGTTCTGGAATCTGAGAGGAGCCACAAATTTCCTTCCACCCCGCGTTCCCCCACGTCTCCCGATAAAAATGATACCTCACTTGTGTGGGTAGGCCTAGCGCCCGCGACAGGAAACGCCCCAAAGCGCAACGTGGACACAGCCAAATTTTTGAAGGAAAACAGAGGTGTTTTTTGCAAAGTGCCTACCTGTAGATTTTGGCCTGTAGCTCAGCCGCCACCTAGGGAAACCTACCAAACCTGTGCATTTCTGGAAACTAGAGACCTAGGGGAATCCTAGATGGGGTGACTTGTGTGGCTCGGACCAGGTTCTGTTACCCAAAATACTTTGCAAACCTCAAAATTTGGCTAAAAAAACACATGTTCCTAACATTTCTGTGGCAGAAAGTTCTGGAATCTGAGAGGAGCCACAAATTTCCTTCCACCCAGCGTTCCCCCACGTCTCCCGATAAAAATGATACCTCACTTGTGTGGGTAGGCCTAGCGCCCGCGACAGGAAACACCCCAAAGCGCAACGTGGACACAGCCAAATTTTTGAAGGAAAACAGAGGTTTTTTTGCAAAGTGCCTACCTGTAGATTTTGGCCTGTAGCTCAGCCGCCACCTAGGGAAACCTACCAAACCTGTGCTTTTCTTAAAACTAGAGACCTAGGGGAATCCAAGGTGGGGTGACTTGTGTGGCTCGGACCAGGTTCTGTTACCCAGAATCCTTTGCAAACCTCAAAATTTGGCTAAAAAAACACATGTTCCTCACATTTCTGTGGCAGAAAGTTCTGGAATCTGAGAGGAGCCACAAATTTCCTTCCACCCAGCGTTCCCCCACGTCTCCTGATAAAAATGTTACCTCACTTGTGTGGGTAGGCCTAGCGCACGCGACAGGAAACGCCCCAAAGCGCAACGTGGACACAACCAAATTTTTGAAGGAAAACAGAGGTGTTTTTTGCAAAGTGCCTACCTGTAGATTTTGGCCTGTAGCTCAGCCGCCACCTAGGGAAACCTACCAAACCTGTGCATTTCTGAAAACTAGAGACCTAGGGGAATCCAAAATGGGGTGACTTGTGTGGCTCGGACCAGGTTCTGTTACCCAGAATCCTTTGCAAACCTCAAAAATTTTGCTAAAAAAACACATGTTCCTCACATTTCTGTGGCAGAAAGTTCTGGAATCTGAGAGGAGTCACAAATTTCCTTCCACCCAGCGTTCCCCCATGTCTCCCGATAAAAATGATACCTCACTTGTGTGGGTAGGCCTAGCGCCCGCGACAGGAAACGCCCCAAAGCGCAACATGGACACAGCCAAATTTTTGAAGGAAAACAGAGGTGTTTTTTGCAAAGTGCCTACCTGTAGATTTTGGCCTGTAGCTCAGCCGCCACCTAGGGAAACCTACCAAACCTGTGCATTTCTGAAAACTAGAGACCTAGGGGAATCCAAGATGAGGTGACTTGTGTGGCTCGGACCAGGTTCTGTTACCCAGAATCCTTTGCAAACCTCCGAATTTGGCTAAAAAAACACATGTTCCTCAGATTTCTGTGGCAGAAAGTTCTGGAATCTGAGAGGAGCCACAAATTTCCTTCCACCCCGCGTTCCCCCACGTCTCCCGATAAAAATGATACCTCACTTGTGTGGGTAGGCCTAGCACCCGCGACAGGAAACGCCCCAAAGCGCAACGTGGACACAGCCAAATTTTTGAAGGAAAACAGAGGTGTTTTTTGCAAAGTGCCTACCTGTAGATTTTGGCCTGTAGCTCAGCCGCCACCTAGGGAAACCTACCAAACCTGTGCATTTCTGGAAACTAGAGACCTAGGGGAATCCTAGATGGGGTGACTTGTGTGGCTCGGACCAGGTTCTGTTACCCAAAATACTTTGCAAACCTCAAAATTTGGCTAAAAAAACACATGTTCCTCACATTTCTGTGGCAGAAAGTTCTGGAATCTGAGAGGAGCCACAAATTTCCTTCCACCCAGCGTTCCCCAACGTCTCCCGATAAAAATGATACCTCACTTGTGTGGGTAGGCCTAGCGCCCGCGACAGGAAACGCCCCAAAGCGCAACGTGGACACAGACAAATTTTTGAAGGAAAAGAGAGGTGTTTTTTGCAAAGTGCCTACCTGTAGATTTTGGCCTGTAGCTCAGCTACCACCTAGGGAAAACTACCAAACCTGTGCCTTTCTGAAAACTAGAGACCTAGGGGAATCCAAGATGGGGTGACTTGTGTGGCTCGGACCAGGTTCTGTTACCCAGAATCCTTTGCAAACCTCAAAATTTGGCTAAAAAACCACATGTTCCTCACATTTCTGTGGCAGAAAGTTCTGGAATCTGAGAGGAGCCACAAATGTCCTTCCACCCAGCGTTCCCCCACGTCTCCCGATAAAAATGTTACCTCACTTGTGTGGGTAGGCCTAGCGCACGCGACAGGAAACGCCCCAAAGCGCAACGTGGACACAGCCAAATTTTTGAAGGAAAACAGAGGTGTTTTTTGCAAAGTGCCTACCTGTAGATTTTGGCCTGTAGCTCAGCCGCCACCTAGGGAAACCTACCAAACCTGTGCATTTCTGAAAACTAGAGACCTAGGGGAATCCAAAATGGGGTGACTTGTGTGGCTCGGACCAGGTTCTGTTACCCAGAATCCTTTGCAAACCTCAAAAATTTTGCTAAAAAAACACATGTTCCTCACATTTCTGTGGCAGAAAGTTCTGGAATCTGAGAGGAGTCACAAATTTCCTTCCACCCAGCGTTCCCCCATGTCTCCTGATAAAAATGATACCTCACTTGTGTGGGTAGGCCTAGCGCCCGCGACAGGAAACGCCCCAAAGCGCAACATGGACACAGCCAAATTATTGAAGGAAAACAGAGGTGTTTTTTGCAAAGTGCCTACCTGTAGATTTTGGCCTGTAGCTCAGCCGCCACCTAGGGAAACCTACCAAACCTGTGCATTTCTGAAAACTAGAGACCTAGGGGAATCCAAGATGAGGTGACTTGTGTGGCTCGGACCAGGTTCTGTTACCCAGAATCCTTTGCAAATCTCCGAATTTGGCTAAAAAAACACATGTTCCTCAGATTTCTGTGGCAGAAAGTTCTGGAATCTGAGAGGAGCCACAAATTTCCTTCCACCCCGCGTTCCCCCACGTCTCCCGATAAAAATGATACCTCACTTGTGTGGGTAGGCCTAGCGCCCGCGACAGGAAACGCCCCAAAGCGCAACGTGGACACAGCCAAATTTTTGAAGGAAAACAGAGGTGTTTTTTGCAAAGTGCCTACCTGTAGATTTTGGCCTGTAGCTCAGCCGCCACCTAGGGAAACCTACCAAACCTGTGCATTTCTGGAAACTAGAGACCTAGGGGAATCCTAGATGGGGTGACTTGTGTGGCTCGGACCAGGTTCTGTTACCCAAAATACTTTGCAAACCTCAAAATTTGGCTAAAAAAACACATGTTCCTAACATTTCTGTGGCAGAAAGTTCTGGAATCTGAGAGGAGCCACAAATTTCCTTCCACCCAGCGTTCCCCAACGTCTCCCGATAAAAATGATACCTCACTTCTGTGGGTAGGCCTAGCGCACGTGACAGGAAATGCCCCAAAGCTCAACGTGGACACAGCCAAATTTTTGAAGGAAAACAGAGGTGTTTTTTGCAAAGTGCCTACCTGTAGATTTTGGCCTGTAGCTCAGCCGCCAGCTAGGGAAACCTACCAAACCTGTGCATTTCTGGAAACTAGAGACCTAGGGGAATCCTAGATGGGGTGACTTGTGTGGCTCGGACCAGGTTCTGTTACCCAAAATACTTTGCAAACCTCAAAATTTGGCTAAAAAAACACATGTTCCTAACATTTCTGTGGCAGAAAGTTCTGGAATCTGAGAGGAGCCACAAATTTCCTTCCACCCAGCGTTCCCCAACGTCTCCCGATAAAAATGATACCTCACTTGTGTGGGTAGGCCTAGCGCCCGCGACAGGAAACGCCCCAAAGCGCAACATGGACACAGCCAAATTATTGAAGGAAAACAGAGGTGTTTTTTGCAAAGTGCCTACCTGTAGATTTTGGCCTGTAGCTCAGCCGCCACCTAGGGAAACCTACCAAACCTGTGCATTTCTGAAAACTAGAGACCTAGGGGAATCCAAAATGGGGTGACTTGTGTGGCTCGGACCAGGTTCTGTTACCCAGAATCCTTTGCAAACCTCAAAAATTTTGCTAAAAAAACACATGTTCCTCACATTTCTGTGGCAGAAAGTTCTGGAATCTGAGAGGAGTCACAAATTTCCTTCCACCCAGCGTTCCCCCATGTCTCCTGATAAAAATGATACCTCACTTGTGTGGGTAGGCCTAGCGCCCGCGACAGGAAACGCCCCAAAGCGCAACATGGACACAGCCAAATTATTGAAGGAAAACAGAGGTGTTTTTTGCAAAGTGCCTACCTGTAGATTTTGGCCTGTAGCTCAGCCGCCACCTAGGGAAACCTACCAAACCTGTGCATTTCTGAAAACTAGAGACCTTGGGGAATCCAAGATGAGGTGACTTGTGTGGCTCGGACCAGGTTCTGTTACCCAGAATCCTTTGCAAATCTCCGAATTTGGCTAAAAAAACACATGTTCCTCAGATTTCTGTGGCAGAAAGTTCTGGAATCTGAGAGGAGCCACAAATTTCCTTCCACCCCGCGTTCCCCCACGTCTCCCGATAAAAATGATACCTCACTTGTGTGGGTAGGCCTAGCGCCCGCGACAGGAAACGCCCCAAAGCGCAACGTGGACACAGCCAAATTTTTGAAGGAAAACAGAGGTGTTTTTTGCAAAGTGCCTACCTGTAGATTTTGGCCTGTAGCTCAGCCGCCACCTAGGGAAACCTACCAAACCTGTGCATTTCTGAAAACTAGAGACCTAGGGGAATCCAAAATGGGGTGACTTGTGTGGCTCGGACCAGGTTCTGTTACCCAGAATCCTTTGCAAACCTCAAAAATTTTGCTAAAAAAACACATGTTCCTCACATTTCTGTGGCAGAAAGTTCTGGAATCTGAGAGGAGTCACAAATTTCCTTCCACCCAGCGTTCCCCCATGTCTCCTGATAAAAATGATACCTCACTTGTGTGGGTAGGCCTAGCGCCCGCGACAGGAAACGCCCCAAAGCGCAACATGGACACAGCCAAATTATTGAAGGAAAACAGAGGTGTTTTTTGCAAAGTGCCTACCTGTAGATTTTGGCCTGTAGCTCAGCCGCCACCTAGGGAAACCTACCAAACCTGTGCATTTCTGAAAACTAGAGACCTAGGGGAATCCAAGATGAGGTGACTTGTGTGGCTCGGACCAGGTTCTGTTACCCAGAATCCTTTGCAAATCTCCGAATTTGGCTAAAAAAACACATGTTCCTCAGATTTCTGTGGCAGAAAGTTCTGGAATCTGAGAGGAGCCACAAATTTCCTTCCACCCCGCGTTCCCCCACGTCTCCCGATAAAAATGATACCTCACTTGTGTGGGTAGGCCTAGCGCCCGCGACAGGAAACGCCCCAAAGCGCAACGTGGACACAGCCAAATTTTTGAAGGAAAACAGAGATGTTTTTTGCAAAGTGCCTACCTGTAGATTTTGGCCTGTAGCTCAGCCGCCACCTAGGGAAACCTACCAAACCTGTGCATTTCTGGAAACTAGAGACCTAGGGGAATCCTAGATGGGGTGACTTGTGTGGCTTGGACCAGGTTCTGTTACCCAAAATACTTTGCAAACCTCAAAATTTGGCTAAAAAAACACATGTTCCTAACATTTCTGTGGCAGAAAGTTCTGGAATCTGAGAGGAGCCACAAATTTCCTTCCACCCAGCGTTCCCCAACGTCTCCCGATAAAAATGATACCTCACTTCTGTGGGTAGGCCTAGCGCACGTGACAGGAAATGCCCCAAAGCTCAACGTGGACACAGCCAAATTTTTGAAGGAAAACAGAGGTGTTTTTTGCAAAGTGCCTACCTGTAGATTTTGGCCTGTAGCTCAGCCGCCAGCTAGGGAAACCTACCAAACCTGTGCATTTCTGGAAACTAGAGACCTAGGGGAATCCTAGATGGGGTGACTTGTGTGGCTCGGACCAGGTTCTGTTACCCAAAATACTTTGCAAACCTCAAAATTTGGCTAAAAAAACACATGTTCCTAACATTTCTGTGGCAGAAAGTTCTGGAATCTGAGAGGAGCCACAAATTTCCTTCCACCCAGCGTTCCCCAACTTCTCCCGATAAAAATGATACCTCACTTCTGTGGGTAGGCATAGCGCACGTGACAGGAAATGCCCCAAAGCTCAACGTGGACACAGCCAAATTTTTGAAGGAAAACAGAGGTGTTTTTTGGAAAGTGCCTACCTGTAGATTTTGGCCTGTAGCTCAGCCGCCACCTAGGGAAACCTACCAAACCTGTGCATTTCTGAAAACTAGAGACCTAGGAAAATCCAAGATGGAGTGATTTGTGTGGCTCGGACCAGGTTCTGTTACCCAGAATCCTTTGCAAACCTCAAAATTTGGCCAAAAAAACACATGTTCCTCACATTTCTGTGGCAGAAAGTTCTGGAATCTGAGAGGAGCCACAAATTTCCTTCCACACAGCGTTCCCCCACGTCTCCCGATAAAAATGATACCTCACTTGTGTGGGTAGGCCTAGCGCCTGCAACAGGAAACGCCCCAAAGTGCAACGTGGACACATACAAATTTTTGAAGGAAAAGAGAGGTGTTTTTTGCCAAGTGCCTACCTGTAGATTTTGGCCTGTAGCTCAGCCGCCACCTAGGGAAACCTACCAAACCTGTGCATTTCTGAAAACTAGAGACCTAGGGGAGTCCAAGATGGGGTGACTTGTGTGGCTCGGACCAGGTTCTGTTACCCAGAATCCTTTGCAAACCTCAAAATTTGGCCAAAAAAACACATGTTCCTCACATTTCTGTGGCAGAAAGTTCTGGAATCTGAGAGGAGCCACAAATTTCCTTCCACCCCGCGTTCCCCCACGTCTCCCGATAAAAATGATACCTCACTTGTGTGGGTAGGCCTAGCGCCCGCGACAGGAAATGCCCCAAAGCGCAACGTGGACACAGCCAAATTTTTGAAGGAAAACAGAGGTGTTTTTTGCAAAGTGCCTACCTGTAGATTTTGGCCTGTAGCTCAGCCGCCACCTAGGGAAACCTACCAAACCTGTGCATTTCTGGAAACTAGAGACCTAGGGGAATCCTAGATGGGGTGACTTGTGTGGCTCGGACCAGGTTCTGTTACCCAAAATACTTTGCAAACCTCAAAATTTGGCTAAAAAAACACATGTTCCTAACATTTCTGTGGCAGAAAGTTCTGGAATCTGAGAGGAGCCACAAATTTCCTTCCACCCAGCGTTCCCCCACGTCTCCCGATAAAAATGATACCTCACTTGTGTGGGTAGGCCTAGCGCCCGCGACAGGAAACGCCCCAAAGCGCAACGTGGACACAGCCAAATTTTTGAAGGAAAACAGAGGTTTTTTTGCAAAGTGCCTACCTGTAGATTTTGGCCTGTAGCTCAGCCGCCACCTAGGGAAACCTACCAAACCTGTGCTTTTCTTAAAACTAGAGACCTAGGGGAATCCAAGGTGGGGTGACTTGTGTGGCTCGGACCAGGTTCTGTTACCCAGAATCCTTTGCAAACCTCAAAATTTGGCTAAAAAAACACATGTTCCTCACATTTCTGTGGCAGAAAGTTCTGGAATCTGAGAGGAGCCACAAATTTCCTTCCACCCAGCGTTCCCCCACGTCTCCTGATAAAAATGTTACCTCACTTGTGTGGGTAGGCCTAGCGCACGCGACAGGAAACGCCCCAAAGCGCAACGTGGACACAACCAAATTTTTGAAGGAAAACAGAGGTGTTTTTTGCAAAGTGCCTACCTGTAGATTTTGGCCTGTAGCTCAGCCGCCACCTAGGGAAACCTACCAAACCTGTGCATTTCTGAAAACTAGAGACCTAGGGGAATCCAAAATGGGGTGACTTGTGTGGCTCGGACCAGGTTCTGTTACCCAGAATCCATTGCAAACCTCAAAAATTTTGCTAAAAAAACACATGTTCCTCACATTTCTGTGGCAGAAAGTTCTGGAATCTGAGAGGAGTCACAAATTTCCTTCCACCCAGCGTTCCCCCATGTCTCCCGATAAAAATGATACCTCACTTGTGTGGGTAGGCCTAGCGCCCGCGACAGGAAACGCCCCAAAGCGCAACATGGACACAGCCAAATTTTTGAAGGAAAACAGAGGTGTTTTTTGCAAAGTGCCTACCTGTAGATTTTGGCCTGTAGCTCAGCCGCCACCTAAGGAAACCTACCAAAACTGTGCATTTCTGAAAACTAGAGACCTAGGGGAATCCAAGATGAGGTGACTTGTGTGGCTCGGACCAGGTTCTGTTACCCAGAATCCTTTGCAAACCTCCGAATTTGGCTAAAAAAACACATGTTCCTCAGATTTCTGTGGCAGAAAGTTCTGGAATCTGAGAGGAGCCACAAATTTTCTTCCACCCCGCGTTCCCCCACGTCTCCCGATAAAAATGATACCTCACTTGTGTGGGTAGGCCTAGCGCCCGCGACAGGAAACGCCCCAAAGCGCAACGTGGACACAGCCAAATTTTTGAAGGAAAACAGAGGTGTTTTTTGCAAAGTGCCTACCTGTAGATTTTGGCCTGTAGCTCAGCCGCCACCTAGGGAAACCTACCAAACCTGTGCATTTCTGGAAACTAGAGACCTAGGGGAATCCTAGATGGGGTGACTTGTGTGGCTCGGACCAGGTTCTGTTACCCAAAATACTTTGCAAACCTCAAAATTTGGCTAAAAAAACACATGTTCCTCACATTTCTGTGGAAGAAAGTTCTGGAATCTGAGAGGAGCCACAAATTTCCTTCCACCCAGCGTTCCCCAACGTCTCCCGATAAAAATGATACCTCACTTGTGTGGGTAGGCCTAGCGCCCGCATCAGGAAACGCCCCAAAGCGCAACGTGGACACAGACAAATTTTTGAAGGAAAAGAGAGGTGTTTTTTGCAAAGTGCCTACCTGTAGATTTTGGCCTGTAGCTCAGCTACCACCTAGGGAAACCTACCAAACCTGTGCCTTTCTGAAAACTAGAGACCTAGGGGAATCCAAGATGGGGTGACTTGTGTGGCTCGGACCAGGTTCTGTTACCCAGAATCCTTTGCAAACCTCAAAATTTGGCTAAAAAACCACATGTTCCTCACATTTCTGTGGCAGAAAGTTCTGGAATCTGAGAGGAGCCACAAATTTCCTTCCACCCAGCGTTCCCCCACGTCTCCCGATAAAAATGTTACCTCACTTGTGTGGGTAGGCCTAGCGCACGCGACAGGAAACGCCCCAAAGCGCAACGTGGACACAGCCAAATTTTTGAAGGAAAACAGAGGTGTTTTTTGCAAAGTGCCTACCTGTAGATTTTGGCCTGTAGCTCAGCCGCCACCTAGGGAAACCTACCAAACCTGTGCATTTCTGAAAACTAGAGACCTAGGGGAATCCAAAATGGGGTGACTTGTGTGGCTCGGACCAGGTTCTGTTACCCAGAATCCTTTGCAAACCTCAAAAATTTTGCTAAAAAAACACATGTTCCTCACATTTCTGTGGCAGAAAGTTCTTGAATCTGAGAGGAGTCACAAATTTCCTTCCACCCAGCGTTCCCCCATGTCTCCTGATAAAAATGATACCTCACTTGTGTGGGTAGGCCTAGCGCCCGCGACAGGAAACGCCCCAAAGCGCAACATGGACACAGCCAAATTTTTGAAGGAAAACAGAGGTGTTTTTTGCAAAGTGCCTACCTGTAGATTTTGACCTGTAGCTCAGCCGCCACCTAGGGAAACCTACCAAACCTGTGCATTTCTGAAAACTAGAGACCTAGGGGAGTCCAAGATGGGGTGACTTGTGTGGCTCGGACCAGGTTCTGTTACCCAGAATCCTTTGCAAATCTCCGAATTTGGCTAAAAAAACACATGTTCCTAACATTTCTGTGGCAGAAAGTTCTGGAATCTGAGAGGAGCCACAAATTTCCTTCCACCCCGCGTTCCCCCACGTCTCCCGATAAAAATGATACCTCACTTGTGTGGGTAGGCCTAGCGCCCGCGACAGGAAACGCCCCAAAGCGCAACGTGGACACAGCCAAATTTTTGAAGGAAAACAGAGGTGTTTTTTGCAAAGTGCCTACCTGTAGATTTTGGCCTGTAGCTCAGCCGCCACCTAGGGAAACCTACCAAACCTGTGCATTTCTGGAAACTAGAGACCTAGGGGAATCCTAGATGGGGTGACTTGTGTGGCTCGGACCAGGTTCTGTTACCCAAAATACTTTGCAAACCTCAAAATTTGGCTAAAAAAACACATGTTCCTAACATTTCTGTGGCAGAATGTTCTGGAATCTGAGAGGAGCCACAAATTTCCTTCCACCCAGCGTTCCCCCACGTCTCCCGATAAAAATGATACCTCACTTGTGTGGGTAGGCCTAGCGCCCGCGACAGGAAACGCCCCAAAGCGCAACGTGGACACAGCCAAATTTTTGAAGGAAAACAGAGGTTTTTTTGCAAAGTGCCTACCTGTAGATTTTGGCCTGTAGCTCAGCCGCCACCTAGGGAAACCTACCAAACCTGTGCTTTTGTTAAAACTAGAGACCTAGGGGAATCCAAGGTGGGGTGACTTGTGTGGCTCGGACCAGGTTCTGTTACCCAGAATCCTTTGCAAACCTCAAAAATTTTGCTAAAAAAACACATGTTCCTCACATTTCTGTGGCAGAAAGTTCTGGAATCTGAGAGGAGTCACAAATTTCCTTCCACCCAGCGTTCCCCCATGTCTCCCGATAAAAATGATACCTCACTTGTGTGGGTAGGCCTAGCGCCCGCGACAGGAAACGCCCCAAAGCGCAACATGGACACAGCCAAATTTTTGAAGGAAAACAGAGGTGTTTTTTGCAAAGTGCCTACCTGTAGATTTTGGCCTGTAGCTCAGCCGCCACCTAGGGAAACCTACCAAACCTGTGCATTTCTGAAAACTAGAGACCTAGGGGAATCCAAGATGAGGTGACTTGTGTGGCTCGGACCAGGTTCTGTTACCCAGAATCCTTTGCAAACCTCCGAATTTGGCTAAAAAAACACATGTTCCTCAGATTTCTGTGGCAGAAAGTTCTGGAATCTGAGAGGAGCCACAAATTTTCTTCCACCCCGCGTTCCCCCACGTCTCCCGATAAAAATGATACCTCACTTGTGTGGGTAGGCCTAGCGCCCGCGACAGGAAACGCCCCAAAGCGCAACGTGGACACAGCCAAATTTTTGAAGGAAAACAGAGGTGTTTTTTGCAAAGTGCCTACCTGTAGATTTTGGCCTGTAGCTCAGCCGCCACCTAGGGAAACCTACCAAACCTGTGCATTTCTGGAAACTAGAGACCTAGGGGAATCCTAGATGGGGTGACTTGTGTGGCTCGGACCAGGTTCTGTTACCCAAAATACTTTGCAAACCTCAAAATTTGGCTAAAAAAACACATGTTCCTCACATTTCTGTGGCAGAAAGTTCTGGAATCTGAGAGGAGCCACAAATTTCCTTCCACCCAGCGTTCCCCAACGTCTCCCGATAAAAATGATACCTCACTTGTGTGGGTAGGCCTAGCGCCCGCGACAGGAAACGCCCCAAAGCGCAACGTGGACACAGACAAATTTTTGAAGGAAAAGAGAGGTGTTTTTTGCAAAGTGCCTACCTGTAGATTTTGGCCTGTAGCTCAGCTACCACCTAGGGAAACCTACCAAACCTGTGCCTTTCTGAAAACTAGAGACCTAGGGGAATCCAAGATGGGGTGACTTGTGTGGCTCGGACCAGGTTCTGTTACCCAGAATCCTTTGCAAACCTCAAAATTTGGCTAAAAAACCACATGTTCCTCACATTTCTGTGGCAGAAAGTTCTGGAATCTGAGAGGAGCCACAAATTTCCTTCCACCCAGCGTTCCCCCACGTCTCCCGATAAAAATGTTACCTCACTTGTGTGGGTAGGCCTAGCGCACGCGACAGGAAACGCCCCAAAGCGCAACGTGGACACAGCCAAATTTTTGAAGGAAAACAGAGGTGTTTTTTGCAAAGTGCCTACCTGTAGATTTTGGCCTGTAGCTCAGCCGCCACCTAGGGAAACCTACCAAACCTGTGCATTTCTGAAAACTAGAGACCTAGGGGAATCCAAAATGGGGTGACTTGTGTGGCTCGGACCAGGTTCTGTTACCCAGAATCCTTTGCAAACCTCAAAAATTTTGCTAAAAAAACACATGTTCCTCACATTTCTGTGGCAGAAAGTTCTGGAATCTGAGAGGAGTCACAAATTTCCTTCCACCCAGCGTTCCCCCATGTCTCCTGATAAAAATGATACCTCACTTGTGTGGGTAGGCCTAGCGCCCGCGACAGGAAACGCCCCAAAGCGCAACATGGACACAGCCAAATTTTTTAAGGAAAACAGAGGTGTTTTTTGCAAAGTGCCTACCTGTAGATTTTGGCCTGTAGCTCAGCCGCCACCTAGGGAAACCTACCAAACCTGTGCATTTCTGAAAACTAGAGACCTAGGGGAATCCAAGATGAGGTGACTTGTGTGGCTCGGACCAGGTTCTGTTACCCAGAATCCTTTGCAAATCTCCGAATTTGGCTAAAAAAACACATGTTCCTCAGATTTCTGTGGCAGAAAGTTCTGGAATCTGAGAGGAGCCACAAATTTCCTTCCACCCCGCGTTCCCCCACGTCTCCCGATAAAAATGATACCTCACTTGTGTGGGTAGGCCTAGCGCCCGCGACAGGAAACGCCCCAAAGCGCAACGTGGACACAGCCAAATTTTTGAAGGAAAACAGAGGTGTTTTTTGCAAAGTGCCTACCTGTAGATTTTGGCCTGTAGCTCAGCCGCCACCTAGGGAAACCTACCAAACCTGTGCATTTCTGGAAACTAGAGACCTAGGGGAATCCTAGATGGGGTGACTTGTGTGGCTCGGACCAGGTTCTGTTACCCAAAATACTTTGCAAACCTCAAAATTTGGCTAAAAAAACACATGTTCCTAACATTTCTGTGGCAGAAAGTTCTGGAATCTGAGAGGAGCCACAAATTTCCTTCCACCCAGCGTTCCCCAACGTCTCCCGATAAAAATGATACCTCACTTCTGTGGGTAGGCCTAGCGCACGTGACAGGAAATGCCCCAAAGCTCAACGTGGACACAGCCAAATTTTTGAAGGAAAACAGAGGTGTTTTTTGGAAAGTGCCTACCTGTAGATTTTGGCCTGTAGCTCAGCCGCCACCTAGGGAAACCTACCAAACCTGTGCATTTCTGAAAACTAGAGACCTAGGAAAATCCAAGATGGAGTGACTTGTGTGGCTCGGACCAGGTTCTGTTACCCAGAATCCTTTGCAAACCTCAAAATTTGGCCCAAAAAACACATGTTCCTCACATTTCTGTGGCAGAAAGTTCTGGAATCTGAGAGGAGCCACAAATTTCCTTCCACACAGCGTTCCCCCACGTCTCCCGATAAAAATGATACCTCACTTGTGTGGGTAGGCCTAGCGCCTGCAACAGGAAACGCCCCAAAGTGCAACGTGGACACAGACAAATTTTTTAAGGAAAAGAGAGGTGTTTTTTGCAAAGTGCCTACCTGTAGATTTTGGCCTGTAGCTCAGCCGCCACCTAGGGAAACCTACCAAACCTGTGCCTTTCTGAAAACTAGAGACCTAAGGGAATCCAAGATGGGGTGACTTGTGTGGCTCGGACCAGGTTCTGTTACCCAGAATCCTTTGCAAACCTCAAAATTTGGCTAAAAAACCACATGTTCCTCACATTTCTGTGGCAGAAAGTTCTGGAATCTGAGAGGAGCCACAAATTTCCTTCCACCCAGCGTTCCCCCACGTCTCCCGATAAAAATGTTACCTCACTTGTGTGGGTAGGCCTAGCGCACGCGACAGGAAACGCCCCAAAGCGCAACGTGGACACAGCCAAATTTTTGAAGGAAAACAGAGGTGTTTTTTGCAAAGTGCCTACCTGTAGATTTTGGCCTGTAGCTCAGCCGCCACCTAGGGAAACCTACCAAACCTGTGCATTTCTGAAAACTAGAGACCTAGGGGAATCCAAAATGGGGTGACTTGTGTGGCTCGGACCAGGTTCTGTTACCCAGAATCCTTTGCAAACCTCAAAAATTTTGCTAAAAAAACACATGTTCCTCACATTTCTGTGGCAGAAAGTTCTGGAATCTGAGAGGAGTCACAAATTTCCTTCCACCCAGCGTTCCCCCATGTCTCCTGATAAAAATGATACCTCACTTGTGTGGTAGGCCTAGCGCCCGCGACAGGAAACGCCCCAAAGCGCAACATGGACACAGCCAAATTTTTGAAGGAAAACAGAGGTGTTTTTTGCAAAGTGCCTACCTGTAGATTTTGGCCTGTAGCTCAGCCGCCACCTAGGGAAACCTACCAAACCTGTGCATTTCTGAAAACTAGAGACCTAGGGGAATCCAAGATGAGGTGACTTGTGTGGCTCGGACCAGGTTCTGTTACCCAGAATCCTTTGCAAATCTCAGAATTTGGCTAAAAAAACACATGTTCCTCAGATTTCTGTGGCAGAAAGTTCTGGAATCTGAGAGGAGCCACAAATTTCCTTCCACCCCGCGTTCCCCCACGTCTCCCGATAAAAATGATACCTCACTTGTGTGGGTAGGCCTAGCGCCCGCGACAGGAAACGCCCCAAAGCGCAACGTGGACACAGCCAAATTTTTGAAGGAAAACAGAGGTGTTTTTTGGAAAGTGCCTACCTGTAGATTTTGGCCTGTAGCTCAGCCGCCACCTAGGGAAACCTACCAAACCTGTGCATTTCTGGAAACTAGAGACCTAGGGGAATCCTAGATGGGGTGACTTGTGTGGCTCGGACCAGGTTCTGTTACCCAAAATACTTTGCAAACCTCAAAATTTGGCTAAAAAAACACATGTTCCTAACATTTCTGTGGCAGAAAGTTCTGGAATCTGAGAGGAGCCACAAATTTCCTTCCACCCAGCGTTCCCCAACGTCTCCCGATAAAAATTATACCTCACTTCTGTGGGTAGGCCTAGCGCACGCGACAGGAAATGCCCCAAAGCTCAACGTGGACACAGCCAAATTTTTGAAGGAAAACAGAGGTGTTTTTTGGAAAGTGCCTACCTGTAGATTTTGGCCTGTAGCTCAGCCGCCACCTAGGGAAACCTACCAAACCTGTGCATTTCTGGAAACTAGAGACCTAGGGGAGTCCAAGATGGGGTGACTTGTGTGGCTCGGACCAGGTTCTGTTACCCAGAATCCTTTGCAAACCTCAAAATTTGGCCAAAAAAACACATGTTCCTCAGATTTCTGTGGCAGAAAGTTCTGGAATCTGAGAGGAGCCACAAATTTCCTTCCACCCCGCGTTCCCCCACGTCTCCCGATAAAAATGATACCTCACTTGTGTGGGTAGGCCTAGCGCCCGCGACAGGAAACGCCCCAAAGCGCAACGTGGACACAGCCAAATTTTTGAAGGAAAACAGAGGTGTTTTTTGGAAAGTGCCTACCTGTAGATTTTGGCCTGTAGCTCAGCCGCCACCTAGGGAAACCTACCAAACCTGTGCATTTCTGGAAACTAGAGACCTAGGGGAATCCTAGATGGGGTGACTTGTGTGGCTCGGACCAGGTTCTGTTACCCAAAATACTTTGCAAACCTCAAAATTTGGCTAAAAAAACACATGTTCCTAACATTTCTGTGGCAGAATGTTCTGGAATCTGAGAGGAGCCACAAATTTCCTTCCACCCAGCGTTCCCCCACGTCTCCCGATAAAAATGATACCTCACTTGTGTGGGTAGGCCTAGCGCCCGCGACAGGAAACGCCCCAAAGCGCAACGTGGACACAGCCAAATTTTTGAAGGAAAACAGAGGTTTTTTTGCAAAGTGCCTACCTGTAGATTTTGGCCTGTAGCTCAGCCGCCACCTAGGGAAACCTACCAAACCTGTGCTTTTCTTAAAACTAGAGACCTAGGGGAATCCAAGGTGGGGTGACTTGTGTGGCTCGGACCAGGTTCTGTTACCCAGAATCCTTTGCAAACCTCAAAAATTTTGCTAAAAAAACACATGTTCCTCACATTTCTGTGGCAGAAAGTTCTGGAATCTGAGAGGAGTCACAAATTTCCTTCCACCCAGCGTTCCCCCATGTCTCCCGATAAAAATGATACCTCACTTGTGTGGGTAGGCCTAGCGCCCGCGACAGGAAACGCCCCAAAGCGCAACATGGACACAGCCAAATTTTTGAAGGAAAACAGAGGTGTTTTTTGCAAAGTGCCTACCTGTAGATTTTGGCCTGTAGCTCAGCCGCCACCTAGGGAAACCTACCAAACCTGTGCATTTCTGAAAACTAGAGACCTAGGGGAATCCAAGATGAGGTGACTTGTGTGGCTCGGACCAGGTTCTGTTACCCAGAATCCTTTGCAAACCTCCGAATTTGGCTAAAAAAACACATGTTCCTCAGATTTCTGTGGCAGAAAGTTCTGGAATCTGAGAGGAGCCACAAATTTTCTTCCACCCCGCGTTCCCCCACGTCTCCCGATAAAAATGATACCTCACTTGTGTGGGTAGGCCTAGCGCCCGCGACAGGAAACGCCCCAAAGCGCAACGTGGACACAGCCAAATTTTTGAAGGAAAACAGAGGTGTTTTTTGCAAAGTGCCTACCTGTAGATTTTGGCCTGTAGCTCAGCCGCCACCTAGGGAAACCTACCAAACCTGTGCATTTCTGGAAACTAGAGACCTAGGGGAATCCTAGATGGGGTGACTTGTGTGGCTCGGACCAGGTTCTGTTACCCAAAATACTTTGCAAACCTCAAAATTTGGCTAAAAAAACACATGTTCCTCACATTTCTGTGGCAGAAAGTTCTGGAATCTGAGAGGAGCCACAAATTTCCTTCCACCCAGCGTTCCCCAACGTCTCCCGATAAAAATGATACCTCACTTGTGTGGGTAGGCCTAGCGCCCGCGACAGGAAACGCCCCAAAGCGCAACGTGGACACAGACAAATTTTTGAAGGAAAAGAGAGGTGTTTTTTGCAAAGTGCCTACCTGTAGATTTTGGCCTGTAGCTCAGCTACCACCTAGGGAAACCTACCAAACCTGTGCCTTTCTGAAAACTAGAGACCTAGGGGAATCCAAGATGGGGTGACTTGTGTGGCTCGGACCAGGTTCTGTTACCCAGAATCCTTTGCAAACCTCAAAATTTGGCTAAAAAACCACATGTTCCTCACATTTCTGTGGCAGAAAGTTCTGGAATCTGAGAGGAGCCACAAATTTCCTTCCACCCAGCGTTCCCCCACGTCTCCCGATAAAAATGTTACCTCACTTGTGTGGGTAGGCCTAGCGCACGCGACAGGAAACGCCCCAAAGCGCAACGTGGACACAGCCAAATTTTTGAAGGAAAACAGAGGTGTTTTTTGCAAAGTGCCTACCTGTAGATTTTGGCCTGTAGCTCAGCCGCCACCTAGGGAAACCTACCAAACCTGTGCATTTCTGAAAACTAGAGACCTAGGGGAATCCAAAATGGGGTGACTTGTGTGGCTCGGACCAGGTTCTGTTACCCAGAATCCTTTGCAAACCTCAAAAATTTTGCTAAAAAAACACATGTTCCTCACATTTCTGTGGCAGAAAGTTCTGGAATCTGAGAGGAGTCACAAATTTCCTTCCACCCAGCGTTCCCCCATGTCTCCTGATAAAAATGATACCTCACTTGTGTGGGTAGGCCTAGCGCCCGCGACAGGAAACGCCCCAAAGCGCAACATGGACACAGCCAAATTTTTTAAGGAAAACAGAGGTGTTTTTTGCAAAGTGCCTACCTGTAGATTTTGGCCTGTAGCTCAGCCGCCACCTAGGGAAACCTACCAAACCTGTGCATTTCTGAAAACTAGAGACCTAGGGGAATCCAAGATGAGGTGACTTGTGTGGCTCGGACCAGGTTCTGTTACCCAGAATCCTTTGCAAATCTCCGAATTTGGCTAAAAAAACACATGTTCCTCAGATTTCTGTGGCAGAAAGTTCTGGAATCTGAGAGGAGCCACAAATTTCCTTCCACCCCGCGTTCCCCCACGTCTCCCGATAAAAATGATACCTCACTTGTGTGGGTAGGCCTAGCGCCCGCGACAGGAAACGCCCCAAAGCGCAACGTGGACACAGCCAAATTTTTGAAGGAAAACAGAGGTGTTTTTTGCAAAGTGCCTACCTGTAGATTTTGGCCTGTAGCTCAGCCGCCACCTAGGGAAACCTACCAAACCTGTGCATTTCTGGAAACTAGAGACCTAGGGGAATCCTAGATGGGGTGACTTGTGTGGCTCGGACCAGGTTCTGTTACCCAAAATACTTTGCAAACCTCAAAATTTGGCTAAAAAAACACATGTTCCTAACATTTCTGTGGCAGAAAGTTCTGGAATCTGAGAGGAGCCACAAATTTCCTTCCACCCAGCGTTCCCCAACGTCTCCCGATAAAAATGATACCTCACTTCTGTGGGTAGGCCTAGCGCACGTGACAGGAAATGCCCCAAAGCTCAACGTGGACACAGCCAAATTTTTGAAGGAAAACAGAGGTGTTTTTTGGAAAGTGCCTACCTGTAGATTTTGGCCTGTAGCTCAGCCGCCACCTAGGGAAACCTACCAAACCTGTGCATTTCTGAAAACTAGAGACCTAGGAAAATCCAAGATGGAGTGACTTGTGTGGCTCGGACCAGGTTCTGTTACCCAGAATCCTTTGCAAACCTCAAAATTTGGCCAAAAAAACACATGTTCCTCACATTTCTGTGGCAGAAAGTTCTGGAATCTGAGAGGAGCCACAAATTTCCTTCCACACAGCGTTCCCCCACGTCTCCCGATAAAAATGATACCTCACTTGTGTGGGTAGGCCTAGCGCCTGCAACAGGAAACGCCCCAAAGTGCAACGTGGACACAGACAAATTTTTTAAGGAAAAGAGAGGTGTTTTTTGCAAAGTGCCTACCTGTAGATTTTGGCCTGTAGCTCAGCCGCCACCTAGGGAAACCTACCAAACCTGTGCCTTTCTGAAAACTAGAGACCTAAGGGAATCCAAGATGGGGTGACTTGTGTGGCTCGGACCAGGTTCTGTTACCCAGAATCCTTTGCAAACCTCAAAATTTGGCTAAAAAACCACATGTTCCTCACATTTCTGTGGCAGAAAGTTCTGGAATCTGAGAGGAGCCACAAATTTCCTTCCACCCAGCGTTCCCCCACGTCTCCCGATAAAAATGTTACCTCACTTGTGTGGGTAGGCCTAGCGCACGCGACAGGAAACGCCCCAAAGCGCAACGTGGACACAGCCAAATTTTTGAAGGAAAACAGAGGTGTTTTTTGCAAAGTGCCTACCTGTAGATTTTGGCCTGTAGCTCAGCCGCCACCTAGGGAAACCTACCAAACCTGTGCATTTCTGAAAACTAGAGACCTAGGGGAATCCAAAATGGGGTGACTTGTGTGGCTCGGACCAGGTTCTGTTACCCAGAATCCTTTGCAAACCTCAAAAATTTTGCTAAAAAAACACATGTTCCTCACATTTCTGTGGCAGAAAGTTCTGGAATCTGAGAGGAGTCACAAATTTCCTTCCACCCAGCGTTCCCCCATGTCTCCTGATAAAAATGATACCTCACTTGTGTGGTAGGCCTAGCGCCCGCGACAGGAAACGCCCCAAAGCGCAACATGGACACAGCCAAATTTTTGAAGGAAAACAGAGGTGTTTTTTGCAAAGTGCCTACCTGTAGATTTTGGCCTGTAGCTCAGCCGCCACCTAGGGAAACCTACCAAACCTGTGCATTTCTGAAAACTAGAGACCTAGGGGAATCCAAGATGAGGTGACTTGTGTGGCTCGGACCAGGTTCTGTTACCCAGAATCCTTTGCAAATCTCCGAATTTGGCTAAAAAAACACATGTTCCTCAGATTTCTGTGGCAGAAAGTTCTGGAATCTGAGAGGAGCCACAAATTTCCTTCCACCCCGCGTTCCCCCACGTCTCCCGATAAAAATGATACCTCACTTGTGTGGGTAGGCCTAGCGCCCGCGACAGGAAACGCCCCAAAGCGCAACGTGGACACAGCCAAATTTTTGAAGGAAAACAGAGGTGTTTTTTGGAAAGTGCCTACCTGTAGATTTTGGCCTGTAGCTCAGCCGCCACCTAGGGAAACCTACCAAACCTGTGCATTTCTGGAAACTAGAGACCTAGGGGAATCCTAGATGGGGTGACTTGTGTGGCTCGGACCAGGTTCTGTTACCCAAAATACTTTGCAAACCTCAAAATTTGGCTAAAAAAACACATGTTCCTAACATTTCTGTGGCAGAAAGTTCTGGAATCTGAGAGGAGCCACAAATTTCCTTCCACCCAGCGTTCCCCAACGTCTCCCGATAAAAATTATACCTCACTTCTGTGGGTAGGCCTAGCGCACGTGACAGGAAATGCCCCAAAGCTCAACGTGGACACAGCCAAATTTTTGAAGGAAAACAGAGGTGTTTTTTGGAAAGTGCCTACCTGTAGATTTTGGCCTGTAGCTCAGCCGCCACCTAGGGAAACCTACCAAACCTGTGCATTTCTGGAAACTAGAGACCTAGGGGAGTCCAAGATGGGGTGACTTGTGTGGCTCGGACCAGGTTCTGTTACCCAGAATCCTTTGCAAACCTCAAAATTTGGCCAAAAAAACACATGTTCCTCACATTTCTGTGGCAGAAAGTTCTGGAATCTGAGAGGAGCCACAAATTTCCTTCCACCCCGCGTTCCCCCACGTCTCCCGATAAAAATGATACCTCACTTGTGTGGGTAGGCATAGCGCCCGCGACAGGAAACGCCCCAAAGCGCAACGTGGACACAGCCAAATTTTTGAAGGAAAACAGAGGTGTTTTTTGCAAAGTGCCTACCTGTAGATTTTGGCCTGTAGCTCAGCCGCCACCTAGGGAAACCTACCAAACCTGTGCATTTCTGGAAACTAGAGACCTAGGGGAATCCTAGATGGGGTGACTTGTGTGGCTCGGACCAGGTTCTGTTACCCAAAATACTTTGCAAACCTCAAAATTTGGCTAAAAAAACACATGTTCCTAACATTTCTGTGGCAGAAAGTTCTGGAATCTGAGAGGAGCCACAAATTTCCTTCCACCCAGCGTTCCCCCACGTCTCCCGATAAAAATGATACCTCACTTGTGTGGGTAGGCCTAGCGCCCGCGACAGGAAACGCCCCAAAGCGCAACGTGGACACAGCCAAATTTTTGAAGGAAAACAGAGGTGTTTTTTGCAAAGTGCCTACCTGTAGATTTTGACCTGTAGCTCAGCCGCCACCTAGGGAAACCTACCAAACCTGTGCTTTTCTTAAAACTAGAGACCTAGGGGAATCCAAGGTGGGGTGACTTGTGTGGCTCGGACCAGGTTCTGTTACCCAGAATCCTTTGCAAACCTCAAAATTTGGCTAAAAAAACACATGTTCCTCACATTTCTGTGGCAGAAAGTTCTGGAATCTGAGAGGAGCCACAAATTTCCTTCCACCCAGCGTTCCCCCACGTCTCCCGATAAAAATGTTACCTCACTTGTGTGGGTAGGCCTAGCGCACGCGACAGGAAACGCCCCAAAGCGCAACGTGGACACAACCAAATTTTTGAAGGAAAACAGAGGTGTTTTTTGCAAAGTGCCTACCTGTAGATTTTGGCCTGTAGCTCAGCCGCCACCTAGGGAAACCTACCAAACCTGTGCATTTCTAAAAACTAGAGACCTAGGGGAATCCAAGATGAGGTGACTTGTGTGGCTCGGACCAGGTTCTGTTACCCAGAATCCTTTGCAAACCTCCGAATTTGGCTAAAAAAACACATGTTCCTCAGATTTCTGTGGCAGAAAGTTCTGGAATCTGAGAGGAGCCACAAATGTTCTTCCACCCCGCGTTCCCCCACGTCTCCCGATAAAAATGATACCTCACTTGTGTGGGTAGGCCTAGCGCCCGCGACAGGAAACGCCCCAAAGCGCAACGTGGACACAGCCAAATTTTTGAAGGAAAACAGAGGTGTTTTTTGCAAAGTGCCTACCTGTAGATTTTGGCCTGTAGCTCAGCCGCCACCTAGGGAAACCTACCAAACCTGTGCATTTCTGGAAACTAGAGACCTAGGGGAATCCTAGATGGGGTGACTTGTGTGGCTCGGACCAGGTTCTGTTACCCAAAATACTTTGCAAACCTCAAAATTTGGCTAAAAAAACACATGTTCCTAACATTTCTGTGGCAGAAAGTTCTGGAATCTGAGAGGAGCCACAAATTTCCTTCCACCCAGCGTTCCCCAACGTCTCCCGATAAAAATGATACCTCACTTGTGTGGGTAGGCCTAGCGCCCGCAACAGGAAACGCCCCAAAGCGCAACGTGGACACAGACAAATTTTTGAAGGAAAAGAGAGGTGTTTTTTGCAAAGTGCCTACCTGTAGATTTTGGCCTGTAGCTCAGCTACCACCTAGGGAAACCTACCAAACCTGTGCCTTTCTGAAAACTAGAGACCTAGGGGAATCCAAGATGGGGTGACTTGTGTGGCTCGGACCAGGTTCTGTTACCCAGAATCCTTTGCAAACCTCAAAATTTGGCTAAAAAAACACATGTTCCTCACATTTCTGTGGCAGAAAGTTCTGGAATCTGAGAGGAGCCACAAATTTCCTTCCACCCAGCGTTCCCCCACGTCTCCCGATAAAAATGTTACCTCACTTGTGTGGGTAGGCCTAGCGCACGCGACAGGAAACGCCCCAAAGCGCAACGTGGACACAGCCAAATTTTTGAAGGAAAACAGAGGTGTTTTTTGCAAAGTGCCTACCTGTAGATTTTGGCCTGTAGCTCAGCCGCCACCTAAGGAAACCTACCAAACCTGTGCATTTCTGAAAACTAGAGACCTAGGGGAATCCAAAATGGGGTGACTTGTGTGGCTCGGACCAGGTTCTGTTACCCAGAATCCTTTGCAAACCTCAAAAATGTTGCTAAAAAAACACATGTTCCTCACATTTCTGTGGCAGAAAGTTCTGGAATCTGAGAGGAGTCACAAATTTCCTTCCACCCAGCGTTCCCCCATGTCTCCCGATAAAAATGATACCTCACTTGTGTGGGTAGGCCTAGCGCCCGCGACAGGAAACGCCCCAAAGCGCAACGTGGACACAGCCAAATTTTTGAAGGAAAACAGAGGTGTTTTTTGCAAAGTGCCTACCTGTAGATTTTGGCCTGTAGCTCAGCCGCCACCTAGGGAAACCTACCAAACCTGTGCATTTCTGGAAACTAGAGACCTAGGGGAATCCTAGATGGGGTGACTTGTGTGGCTCGGACCAGGTTCTGTTACCCAAAATACTTTGCAAACCTCAAAATTTGGCTAAAAAAACACATGTTCCTAACATTTCTGTGGCAGAAAGTTCTGGAATCTGAGAGGAGCCACAAATTTCCTTCCACCCAGCGTTCCCCAACGTCTCCCGAGAAAAATGATACCTCACTTGTGTGGGTAGGCCTAGCGCCTGCAACAGGAAACGCCCCAAAGTGCAACGTGGACACAAACAAATTTTTGAAGGAAAAGAGAGGTGTTTTTTGCAAAGTGCCTACCTGTAGATTTTGGCCTGTAGCTCAGCCGCCACCTAGGGAAACCTACCAAACCTGTGCATTTCTGAAAACTAGAGACCTAGGGGAGTCCAAGATGGGGTGACTTGTGTGGCTCGGACCAGGTTCTGTTACCCAGAATCCTTTGCAAACCTCAAAATTTGGCCAAAAAAACACATGTTCCTCAAATTTCTGTGGCAGAACGTTCTGGAATCTGAGAGGAGCCACAAATTTCCTTCCACCCCGCGTTCCCCCACGTCTCCCGATAAAAATGATACCTCACTTGTGTGGGTAGGCCTAGCGCCCGCGACAGTAAACGCCCCAAAGCGCAACGTGGACACAGCCAAATTTTTATAGGAAAACAGAGGTGTTTTTTGCAAAGTGCCTACCTGTAGATTTTGGCCTCTAGCTCAGCCGCCACCTAGGGAAACCTACCAAACCTGTGCATTTCTGGAAACTAGAGACCTAGGGGAATCCTAGATGGGGTGACTTGTGTGGCTCGGACCAGGTTCTGTTACCCAAAATACTTTGCAAACCTCAAAATTTGGCTAAAAAAACACATGTTCCTAACATTTCTGTGGCAGAAAGTTCTGGAATCTGAGAGGAGCCACAAATTTCCTTCCACCCAGCGTTCCCCCACGTCTCCCGATAAAAATGATACCTCACTTGTGTGGGTAGGCCTAGCGCCCACGACAGGAAACGCCCCAAAGCGCAACGTGGACACAGCCAAATTTTTGAAGGAAAACAGAGGTGTTTTTTGCAAAGTGCCTACCTGTAGATTTTGGCCTGTAGCTCAGCCGCCACCTAGGGAAACCTACCAAACCTGTGCTTTTCTTAAAACTAGAGACCTAGGGGAATCCAAGGTGGGGTGACTTGTGTGGCTCGGACCAGGTTCTGTTACCCAGAATCCTTTGCAAACCTCAAAATTTGGCTAAAAAAACACATGTTACTCACATTTCTGTGGCAGAAAGTTCTGGAATCTGAGAGGAGCCACAAATTTCCTTCCACCCAGCGTTCCCCCACGTCTCCCGATAAAAATGTTACCTCACTTGTGTGGGTAGGCCTAGCGCACGCGACAGGAAACGCCCCAAAGCGCAACGTGGACACAACCAAATTTTTGAAGGAAAACAGAGGTGTTTTTTGCAAAGTGCCTACCTGTAGATTTTGGCCTGTAGCTCAGCCGCCACCTAGGGAAACCTACCAAACCTGTGCATTTCTGAAAACTAGAGACCTAGGGGAATCCAAAATGGGGTGACTTGTGTGGCTCGGACCAGGTTCTGTTACCCAGAATCCTTTGCAAACCTCAAAAATGTTGCTAAAAAAACACATGTTCCTCACATTTCTGTGGCAGAAAGTTCTGGAATCTGAGAGGAGTCACAAATTTCCTTCCACCCAGCGTTCCCCCATGTCTCCCGATAAAAATGATACCTCACTTGTGTGGGTAGGCCTAGCGCCCGCGACAGGAAACGCCCCAAAGCGCAACATGGACACAGCCAAATTTTTGAAGGAAAACAGAGGTGTTTTTTGCAAAGTGCCTACCTGTAGATTTTGGCCTGTAGCTCAGCCGCCACCTAGGGAAACCTACCAAACCTGTGCATTTCTGAAAACTAGAGACCTAGGGGAATCCAAGATGAGGTGACTTGTGTGGCTCGGACCAGGTTCTGTTACCCAGAATCCTTTGCAAACCTCCGAATTTGGCTAAAAAAACACAGGTTCCTCAGATTTCTGTGGCAGAAAGTTCTGGAATCTGAGAGGAGCCACAAATTTTCTTCCACCCCGCGTTCCCCCACGTCTCCCGATAAAAATGATTTCTCACTTGTGTGGGTAGGCCTAGCGCCCGCGACAGGAAACGCCCCAAAGCGCAACGTGGACACAGCCAAATTTTTGAAGGAAAACAGAGGTGTTTTTTGCAAAGTGCCTACCTGTAGATTTTGGCCTGTAGCTCAGCCGCCACCTAAGGAAACCTACCAAACCTGTGCATTTCTGAAAACTAGAGACCTAGGAAAATCCAAGATGGAGTGACTTGTGTGGCTCGGACCAGGTTCTGTTACCCAGAATCCTTTGCAAACCTCAAAATTTGGCCAAAAAAACACATGTTCCTCACATTTCTGTGGCAGAAAGTTCTGGAATCTGAGAGGAGCCACAAATTTCCTTCCACACAGCGTTCCCCCACGTCTCCCGATAAAAATGATACCTCACTTGTGTGGGTAGGCCTAGCGCCTGCAACAGGAAACGCCCCAAAGTGCAACGTGGACACAGACAAATTTTTGAAGGAAAAGAGAGGCGTTTTTTGCAAAGTGCCTACCTGTAGATTTTGGCCTGTAGCTCAGCCGCCACCTAGGGAAACCTACCAAACCTGTGCATTTCTGAAAACTAGAGACCTAGGGGAGTCCAAGATGGGGTGACTTGTGTGGCTCGGACCAGGTTCTGTTACCCAGAATCCTTTGCAAACCTCAAAATTTGGCCAAAAAAACACATGTTCCTCACATTTCTGTGGCAGAAAGTTCTGGAATCTGAGAGGAGCCACAAATTTCCTTCCACCCCGCGTTCCCCCACGTCTCCCGATAAAAATGATACCTCACTTGTGTGGGTAGGCCTAGCGCCCGCGACAGGAAACGCCCCAAAGCGCAACGTGGACACAGCCAAATTTTTGAAGGAAAACAGAGGTGTTTTTTGCAAAGTGCCTACCTGTAGATTTTGGCCTGTAGCTCAGCCGCCACCTAGGGAAACCTACCAAACCTGTGCATTTCTGGAAACTAGAGACCTAGGGGAATCCTAGATGGGGTGACTTGTGTGGCTCGGACCAGGTTCTGTTACCCAAAATACTTTGCAAACCTCAAAATTTGGCTAAAAAAACACATGTTCCTAACATTTCTGTGGCAGAAAGTTCTGGAATCTGAGAGGAGCCACAAATTTCCTTCCACCCAGCGTTCCCCCACGTCTCCCGATAAAAATGATACCTCACTTGTGTGGGTAGGCCTAGCGCCCGCGACAGGAAACGCCCCAAAGCGCAACGTGGACACAGCCAAATTTTTGAAGGAAAACAGAGGTGTTTTTTGCAAAGTGCCTACCTGTAGATTTTGGCCTGTAGCTCAGCCGCCACCTAGGGAAACCTACCAAACCTGTGCATTTCTTAAAACTAGAGACCTAGGGGAATCCAAGGTGGGGTGACTTGTGTGGCTCGGACCAGGTTCTGTTACCCAGAATCCTTTGCAAACCTCAAAATTTGGCTAAAAAAACACATGTTCCTCACATTTCTGTGGCAGAAAGTTCTGGAATCTGAGAGGAGCCACAAATTTCCTTCCACCCAGCGTTCCCCCACGTCTCCCGATAAAAATGTTACCTCACTTGTGTGGGTAGGCCTAGCGCACGCGACAGGAAACGCCCCAAAGCGCAACGTGGACACAACCAAATTTTTGAAGGAAAACAGAGGTGTTTTTTGCAAAGTGCCTACCTGTAGATTTTGGCCTGTAGCTCAGCCGCCACCTAGGGAAACCTACCAAACCTGTGCATTTCTGAAAACTAGAGACCTAGGGGAATCCAAAATGGGGTGACTTGTGTGGCTCGGACCAGGTTCTGTTACCCAGAATCCTTTGCAAACCTCAAAAAATTTGCTAAAAAAACACATGTTCCTCACATTTCTGTGGCAGAAAGTTCTGGAATCTGAGAGGAGTCACAAATTTCCTTCCACCCAGCGTTCCCCCATGTCTCCCGATAAAAATGATACCTCACTTGTGTGGGTAGGCCTAGCGCCCGCGACAGGAAACGCCCCAAAGCGCAACATGGACACAGCCAAATTTTTGAAGGAAAACAGAGGTGTTTTTTGGAAAGTGCCTACCTGTAGATTTTGGCCTGTAGCTCAGCCGCCACCTAGGGAAACCTACCAAACCTGTGCATTTCTGAAAACTAGAGACCTAGGAAAATCCAAGATGGAGTGACTTGTGTGGCTCGGACCAGGTTCTGTTACCCAGAATCCTTTGCAAACCTCCGAATTTGGCTAAAAAAAACACATGTTCCTCAGATTTCTGTGGCAGAAAGTTCTGGAATCTGAGAGGAGCCACAAATTTTCTTCCACCCCGCGTTCCCCCACGTCTCCCGATAAAAATGATACCTCACTTGTGTGGGTAGGCCTAGCGCCCGCGACAGGAAACGCCCCAAAGCGCAACGTGGACACAGCCAAATTTTTGAAGGAAAACAGAGGTGTTTTTTGCAAAGTGCCTACCTGTAGATTTTGGCCTGTAGCTCAGCCGCCACCTAGGGAAACCTACCAAACCTGTGCATTTCTGGAAACTAGAGACCTAGGGGAATCCTAGATGGGGTGACTTGTGTGGCTCGGACCAGGTTCTGTTACCCAAAATACTTTGCAAACCTCAAAATTTGGCTAAAAAAACACATGTTCCTAACATTTCTGTGGCAGAAAGTTCTGGAATCTGAGAGGAGCCACAAATTTCCTTCCACCCAGCGTTCCCCAACGTCTCCCGATAAAAATGATACCTCACTTGTGTGGGTAGGCCTAGCGCTCGCGACAGGAAACGCCCCAAAGCGCAACGTGGACACAGACAAATTTTTGAAGGAAAAGAGAGGTGTTTTTTGCAAAGTGCCTACCTGTAGATTTTGGCCTGTAGCTCAGCCACCACCTAGGGAAACCTACCAAACCTGTGCCTTTCTGAAAACTAGAGACCTAGGGGAATCCAAGATGGGGTGACTTGTGTGGCTCGGACCAGGTTCTGTTACCCAGAATCCTTTGCAAACCTCAAAATTTGGCTAAAAAACCACATGTTCCTCACATTTCTGTGGCAGAAAGTTCTGGAATCTGAGAGGAGCCACAAATTTCCTTCCACCCAGCGTTCCCCCACGTCTCCCGATAAAAATGTTACCTCACTTGTGTGGGTAGGCCTAGCGCACGCGACAGGAAACGCCCCAAAGCGCAACGTGGACACAGCCAAATTTTTGAAGGAAAACAGAGGTGTTTTTTGCAAAGTGCCTACCTGTAGATTTTGGCCTGTAGCTCAGCCGCCACCTAGGGAAACCTACCAAACCTGTGCATTTCTGAAAACTAGAGACCTAGGGGAATCCAAAATGGGGTGACTTGTGTGGCTCGGACCAGGTTCTGTTACCCAGAATCCTTTGCAAACCTCAAAAATTTTGCTAAAAAAACACATGTTCCTCACATTTCTGTGGCAGAAAGTTCTGGAATCTGAGAGGAGTCACAAATTTCCTTCCACCCAGCGTTCCCCCATGTCTCCCGATAAAAATGATACCTCACTTGTGTGAGTAGGCCTAGCGCCCGCGACAGGAAACGCCCCAAAGCGCAACATGGACACAGCCAAATTTTTGAAGGAAAACAGAGGTGTTTTTTGCAAAGTGCCTACCTGTAGATTTTGGCCTGTAGCTCAGCCGCCACCTAGGGAAACCTACCAAACCTGTGCATTTCTGAAAACTAGAGACCTAGGGGAATCCAAGATGAGGTGACTTGTGTGGCTCGGACCAGGTTCTGTTACCCAGAATCCTTTGCAAATCTCCGAATTTGGCTAAAAAAAACACATGTTCCTCAGATTTCTGTGGCAGAAAGTTCTGGAATCTGAGAGGAGCCACAAATTTCCTTCCACCCCGCGTTCCCCCACGTCTCCCGATAAAAATGATACCTCACTTGTGTGGGTAGGCCTAGCGCCCGCGACAGGAAACGCCCCAAAGCGCAACGTGGACACAGCCAAATTTTTGAAGGAAAACAGAGGTGTTTTTTGCAAAGTGCCTACCTGTAGATTTTGGCCTGTAGCTCAGCCGCCACCTAGGGAAACCTACCAAACCTGTGCATTTCTGGAAACTAGAGACCTAGGGGAATCCTAGATGGGGTGACTTGTGTGGCTCGGACCAGGTTCTGTTACCCAAAATACTTTGCAAACCTCAAAATTTGGCTAAAAAAACACATGTTCCTAACATTTCTGTGGCAGAAAGTTCTGGAATCTGAGAGGAGCCACAAATTTCCTTCCACCCAGCGTTCCCCAACGTCTCCCGATAAAAATGATACCTCACTTCTGTGGGTAGGCCTAGCGCACGTGACAGGAAATGCCCCAAAGCTCAACGTGGACACAGCCAAATTTTTGAAGGAAAACAGAGGTGTTTTTTGGAAAGTGCCTACCTGTAGATTTTGGCCTGTAGCTCAGCCGCCACCTAGGGAAACCTACCAAACCTGTGCATTTCTGAAAACTAGAGACCTAGGAAAATCCAAGATGGAGTGACTTGTGTGGCTCGGACCAGGTTCTGTTACCCAGAATCCTTTCCAAACCTCAAAATTTGGCCAAAAAAACACATGTTCCTCACATTTCTGTGGCAGAAAGTTCTGGAATCTGAGAGGAGCCACAAATTTCCTTCCACACAGCGTTCCCCCACGTCTCCCGATAAAAATGATACCTCACTTGTGTGGGTAGGCCTAGCGCCTGCAACAGGAAACGCCCCAAAGTGCAACGTGGACACAGACAAATTTTTGAAGGAAAAGAGAGGTGTTTTTTGCAAAGTGCCTACCTGTAGATTTTGGCCTGTAGCTCAGCCGCCACCTAGGGAAACCTACCAAACCTGTGCATTTCTGAAAACTAGAGACCTAGGGGAGTCCAAGATGGGGTGACTTGTGTGGCTCGGACCAGGTTCTGTTACCCAGAATCCTTTGCAAACCTCAAAATTTGGCCAAAAAAACACATGTTCCTCACATTTCTGTGGCAGAAAGTTCTGGAATCTGAGAGGAGCCACAAATTTCCTTCCACCCCGCGTTCCCCCACGTCTCCCGATAAAAATGATACCTCACTTGTGTGGGTAGGCCTAGCGCCCGCGACAGGAAACGCCCCAAAGCGCAACGTGGACACAGCCAAATTTTTGAAGGAAAACAGAGGTGTTTTTTGCAAAGTGCCTACCTGTAGATTTTGGCCTGTAGCTCAGCCGCCACCTAGGGAAACCTACCAAACCTGTGCATTTCTGGAAACTAGAGACCTAGGGGAATCCTAGATGGGGTGACTTGTGTGGCTCGGACCAGGTTCTGTTACCCAAAATACTTTGCAAACCTCAAAATTTGGCTAAAAAAACACATGTTCCTAACATTTCTGTGGCAGAAAGTTCTGGAATCTGAGAGGAGCCACAAATTTCCTTCCACCCAGCGTTCCCCAACGTCTCCCGATAAAAATGATACCTCACTTGTGTGGGTAGGCCTAGCGCCCGCGACAGGAAACGCCCCAAAGCGCAACGTGGACACAGACAAATTTTTGAAGGAAAAGAGAGGTGTTTTTTGCAAAGTGCCTACCTGTAGATTTTGGCCTGTAGCTCAGCCACCACCTAGGGAAACCTACCAAACCTGTGCCTTTCTGAAAACTAGAGACCTAGGGGAATCCAAGATGGGGTGACTTGTGTGGCTCGGACCAGGTTCTGTTACCCAGAATCCTTTGCAAACCTCAAAATTTGGCTAAAAAACCACATGTTCCTCACATTTCTGTGGCAGAAAGTTCTGGAATCTGAGAGGAGCCACAAATTTCCTTCCACCCAGCGTTCCCCCACGTCTCCCGATAAAAATGTTACCTCACTTGTGTGGGTAGGCCTAGCGCACGCGACAGGAAACGCCCCAAAGCGCAACGTGGACACAGCCAAATTTTTGAAGGAAAACAGAGGTGTTTTTTGCAAAGTGCCTACCTGTAGATTTTGGCCTGTAGCTCAGCCGCCACCTAGGGAAACCTACCAAACCTGTGCATTTCTGAAAACTAGAGACCTAGGGGAATCCAAAATGGGGTGACTTGTGTGGCTCGGACCAGGTTCTGTTACCCAGAATCCTTTGCAAACCTCAAAAATGTTGCTAAAAAAACACATGTTCCTCACATTTCTGTGGCAGAAAGTTCTGGAATCTGAGAGGAGTCACAAATTTCCTTCCACCCAGCGTTCCCCCATGTCTCCCGATAAAAATTATACCTCACTTGTGTGGGTAGGCCTAGCGCCCGCGACAGGAAACGCCCCAAAGCGCAACATGGACACAGCCAAATTTTTGAAGGAAAACAGAGGTGTTTTTTGCAAAGTGCCTACCTGTAGATTTTGGCCTGTAGCTCAGCCGCCACCTAGGGAAACCTACCAAACCTGTGCATTTCTGAAAACTAGAGACCTAGGGGAATCCAAGATGAGGTGACTTGTGTGGCTCGGACCAGGTTCTGTTACCCAGAATCCTTTGCAAATCTCCGAATGTGGCTAAAAAAACACATGTTCCTCAGATTTCTGTGGCAGAAAGTTCTGGAATCTGAGAGGAGCCACAAATTTCCTTCCACCCCGCGTTCCCCCACGTCTCCCAATAAAAATGATACCTCACTTGTGTGGGTAGGCCTAGCGCCCGCGAAAGGAAACGCCCCAAAGCGAAACGTGGACACAGCCAAATTTTTGAAGGAAAACAGAGGTGTTTTTTGCAAAGTGCCTACCTGTAGATTTTGGCCTGTAGCTCAGCCGCCACCTAGGGAAACCTACCAAACCTGTACATTTCTGGAAACTAGAGACCTAGGGGAATCCTAGATGGGGTGACTTGTGTGGCTCGGACCAGGTTCTGTTACCCAAAATACTTTGCAAACCTCAAAATTTGGCTAAAAAAACACATGTTCCTAACATTTCTGTGGCAGAAAGTTCTGGAATCTGAGAGGAGCCACAAATTTCCTTCCACCCAGCGTTCCCCAACGTCTCCCGATAAAAATGATACCTCACTTCTGTGGGTAGGCCTAGCGCACGTGACAGGAAATGCCCCAAAGCTCAACGTGGACACAGCCAAATTTTTGAAGGAAAACAGAGGTGTTTTTTGGAAAGTGCCTACCTGTAGATTTTGGCCTGTAGCTCAGCCGCCACCTAGGGAAACCTACCAAACCTGTGCATTTCTGAAAACTAGAGACCTAGGAAAATCCAAGATGGAGTGACTTGTGTGGCTCGGACCAGGTTCTGTTACCCAGAATCCTTTGCAAACCTCAAAATTTGGCCAAAAAAACACATGTTCCTCATATTTCTGTGGCAGAAAGTTATGGAATCTGAGAGGAGCCACAAATTTCCTTCCACACAGCGTTCCCCCACGTCTCCCGATAAAAATGATACCTCACTTGTGTGGGTAGGCCTAGCGCCTGCAACAGGAAACGCCCCAAAGTGCAACGTGGACACAGACAAATTTTTGAAGGAAAAGAGAGGTGTTTTTTGCAAAGTGCCTACCTGTAGATTTTGGCCTGTAGCTCAGCCGCCACCTAGGGAAACCTACCAAACCTGTGCATTTCTGAAAACTAGAGACCTAGGGGAGTCCAAGATGGGGTGACTTGTGTGGCTCGGACCAGGTTCTGTTACCCAGAATCCTTTGCAAACCTCAAAATTTGGCCAAAAAAACACATGTTCCTCACATTTCTGTGGCAGAAAGTTCTGGAATCTGAGAGGAGCCACAAATTTCCTTCCACCCCGCGTTCCCCCACGTCTCCCGATAAAAATGATACCTCACTTGTGTGGGTAGGCCTAGCGCCCGCGACAGGAAACGCCCCAAAGCGCAACGTGGACACAGCCAAATTTTTGAAGGAAAACAGAGGTGTTTTTTGCAAAGTGCCTACCTGTAGATTTTGGCCTGTAGCTCAGCCGCCACCTAGGGAAACCTACCAAACCTGTGCATTTCTGGAAACTAGAGACCTAGGGGAATCCTAGATGGGGTGACTTGTGTGGCTCGGACCAGGTTCTGTTACCCAAAATACTTTGCAAACCTCAAAATTTGGCTAAAAAAACACATGTTCCTAACATTTCTGTGGCAGAAAGTTCTGGAATCTGAGAGGAGCCACAAATTTCCTTCCACCCAGCGTTCCCCCACGTCTCCCGATAAAAATGATACCTCACTTGTGTGGGTAGGCCTAGCGCCCGCGACAGGAAACGCCCCAAAGCGCAACGTGGACACAGCCAAATTTTTGAAGGAAAACAGAGGTGTTTTTTGCAAAGTGCCTACCTGTAGATTTTGGCCTGTAGCTCAGCCGCCACCTAGGGAAACCTACCAAACCTGTGCTTTTCTTAAAACTAGAGACCTAGGGGAATCCAAGGTGGGGTGACTTGTGTGGCTCGGACCAGGTTCTGTTACCCAGAATCCTTTGCAAACCTCAAAATTTGGCTAAAAAAACACATGTTCCTCAAATTTCTGTGGCAGAAAGTTCTGGAATCTGAGAGGAGCCACAAATTTCCTTCCACCCAGCGTTCCCCCACGTCTCCCGATAAAAATGTTACCTCACTTGTGTGGGTAGGCCTAGCGCACGCGACAGGAAACGCCCCAAAGCGCAACGTGGACACAACCAAATTTTTGAAGGAAAACAGAGGTGTTTTTTGCAAAGTGCCTACCTGTAGATTTTGGCCTGTAGCTCAGCCGCCACCTAGGGAAACCTACCAAACCTGTGCATTTCTGAAAACTAGAGACCTAGGGGAATCCAAAATGGGGTGACTTGTGTGGCTCGGACCAGGTTCTGTTACCCAGAATCCTTTGCAAACCTCAAAAATTTTGCTAAAAAAACACATGTTCCTCACATTTCTGTGGCAGAAAGTTCTGGAATCTGAGAGGAGTCACAAATTTCCTTCCACCCAGCGTTCCCCCATGTCTCCCGATAAAAATGATACCTCACTTGTGTGGGTAGGCCTAGCGCCCGCGACAGGAAACGCCCCAAAGCGCAACATGGACACAGCCAAATTTTTGAAGGAAAACAGAGGTGTTTTTTGCAAAGTGCCTACCTGTAGATTTTGGCCTGTAGCTCAGCCGCCACCTAGGGAAACCTACCAAACCTGTGCATTTCTGAAAACTAGAGACCTAGGGGAATCCAAGATGAGGTGACTTGTGTGGCTCGGACCAGGTTCTGTTACCCAGAATCCTTTGCAAACCTCCGAATTTGGCTAAAAAAACACATGTTCCTCAGATTTCTGTGGCAGAAAGTTCTGGAATCTGAGAGGAGCCACAAATTTTCTTCCACCCCGCGTTCCCCCACGTCTCCCGATAAAAATGATACCTCACTTGTGTGGGTAGGCCTAGCGCCCGCGACAGGAAACGCCCCAAAGCGCAACGTGGACACAGCCAAATTTTTGAAGGAAAACAGAGGTGTTTTTTGCAAAGTGCCTACCTGTAGATTTTGGCCTGTAGCTCAGCCGCCACCTAGGGAAACCTACCAAACCTGTGCATTTCTGGAAACTAGAGACCTAGGGGAATCCTAGATGGGGTGACTTGTGTGGCTCGGACCAGGTTCTGTTACCCAAAATACTTTGCAAACCTCAAAATTTGGCTAAAAAAACACATGTTCCTAACATTTCTGTGGCAGAAAGTTCTGGAATCTGAGAGGAGCCACAAATTTCCTTCCACCCAGCGTTCCCCAACGTCTCCCGATAAAAATTATACCTCACTTGTGGGGGTAGGCCTAGCGCCCGCGACAGGAAACGCCCCAAAGCGCAACGTGGACACAGACAAATTTTTGAAGGAAAAGAGAGGTGTTTTTTGCAAAGTGCCTACCTGTAGATTTTGGCCTGTAGCTCAGCCACCACCTAGGGAAACCTACCAAACCTGTGCCTTTCTGAAAACTAGAGACCTAGGGGAATCCAAGATGGGGTGACTTGTGTGGCTCGGACCAGGTTCTGTTACCCAGAATCCTTTGCAAACCTCAAAATTTGGCTAAAAAACCACATGTTCCTCACATTTCTGTGGCAGAAAGTTCTGGAATCTGAGAGGAGCCACAAATTTCCTTCCACCCAGCGTTCCCCCACGTCTCCCGATAAAAATGTTACCTCACTTGTGTGGGTAGGCCTAGCGCACGCGACAGGAAACGCCCCAAAGCGCAACGTGGACACAGCCAAATTTTTGAAGGAAAACAGAGGTGTTTTTTGCAAAGTGCCTACCTGTAGATTTTGGCCTGTAGCTCAGCCGCCACCTAGGGAAACCTACCAAACCTGTGCATTTCTGAAAACTAGAGACCTAGGGGAACCCAAAAGGGGGTGACTTGTGTGGCTCGGACCAGGTTCTGTTACCCAGAATCCTTTGCAAATCTCCGAATTTGGCTAAAAAAACACATGTTCCTAACATTTCTGTGGCAGAAAGTTCTGGAATCTGAGAGGAGCCACAAATTTCCTTCCACCCCGCGTTCCCCCACGTCTCCCGATAAAAATGATACCTCACTTGTGTGGGTTGGCCTAGCGCCCGCGACAGGAAACGCCCCAAAGCGCAACGTGGACACAGCCAAATTTTTGAAGGAAAACAGAGGTGTTTTTGCAAAGTGCCTACCTGTAGATTTTGGCCTGTAGCTCAGCCGCCACCTAGGGAAACCTACCAAAGCTGTGCATTTCTGGAAACTAGAGACCTAGGGGAATCCTAGATGGGGTGACTTGTGTGGCTCGGACCAGGTTCTGTTACCCAAAATACTTTGCAAACCTCAAAATTTGGCTAAAAAAACACATGTTCCTAACATTTCTGTGGCAGAAAGTTCTGGAATCTGAGAGGAGCCACAAATTTCCTTCCACCCAGCGTTCCCCAACGTCTCCCGATAAAAATGATACCTCACTTCTGTGGGTAGGCCTAGCGCACGTGACAGGAAACGCCCCAAAGCGCAACGTGGACACAGCCAAATTTTTGAAGGAAAAGAGAGGTGTTTTTTGCAAAGTGCCTACCTGTAGATTTTGGCCTGTAGCTCAGCCACCACCTAGGGAAACCTACCAAACCTGTGCCTTTCTGAAAACTAGAGACCTAGGGGAATCCAAGATGGGGTGACTTGTGTGGCTCGGACCAGGTTCTGTTACCCAGAATCCTTTGCAAACCTCAAAATTTGGCTAAAAAACCACATGTTCCTCACATTTCTGTGGCAGAAAGTTCTGGAATCTGAGAGGAGCCACAAATTTCCTTCCACCCAGCGTTCCCCCACGTCTCCCGATAAAAATGTTACCTCACTTGTGTGGGTAGGCCTAGCGCACGCGACAGGAAACGCCCCAAAGCGCAACGTGGACACAGCCAAATTTTTGAAGGAAAACAGAGGTGTTTTTTGCAAAGTGCCTACCTGTAGATTTTGGCCTGTAGCTCAGCCGCCACCTAGGGAAACCTACCAAACCTGTGCATTTCTGAAAACTAGAGACCTAGGGGAATCCAAAATGGGGTGACTTGTGTGGCTCGGACCAGGTTCTGTTACCCAGAATCCTTTGCAAACCTCAAAAATGTTGCTAAAAAACCACATGTTCCTCACATTTCTGTGGCAGAAAGTTCTGGAATCTGAGAGGAGTCACAAATTTCCTTCCACCCAGCGTTCCCCCATGTCTCCCGATAAAAATGATACCTCACTTGTGTGGGTAGGCCTAGCGCCCGCGACAGGAAACGCCCCAAAGCGCATCATGGACACAGCCAAATTTTTGAAGGAAAACAGAGGTGTTTTTTGCAAAGTGCCTACCTGTAGATTTTGGCCTGTAGCTCAGCCGCCACCTAGGGAAACCTACCAAACCTGTGCATTTCTGAAAACTAGAGACCTAGGGGAATCCAAGATGAGGTGACTTGTGTGGCTCGGACCAGGTTCTGTTACCCAGAATCCTTTGCAAATCTCCGAATGTGGCTAAAAAAACACATGTTCCTCAGATTTCTGTGGCAGAAAGTTCTGGAATCTGAGAGGAGCCACAAATTTCCTTCCACCCCGCGTTCCCCCACGTCTCCCAATAAAAATGATACCTCACTTGTGTGGGTAGGCCTAGCGCCCGCGAAAGGAAACGCCCCAAAGCGAAACGTGGACACAGCCAAATTTTTGAAGGAAAACAGAGGTGTTTTTTGCAAAGTGCCTACCTGTAGATTTTGGCCTGTAGCTCAGCCGCCACCTAGGGAAACCTACCAAACCTGTACATTTCTGGAAACTAGAGACCTAGGGGAATCCTAGATGGGGTGACTTGTGTGGCTCGGACCAGGTTCTGTTACCCAAAATACTTTGCAAACCTCAAAATTTGGCTAAAAAAACACATGTTCCTAACATTTCTGTGGCAGAAAGTTCTGGAATCTGAGAGGAGCCACAAATTTCCTTCCACCCAGCGTTCCCCAACGTCTCCCGATAAAAATGATACCTCACTTCTGTGGGTAGGCCTAGCGCACGTGACAGGAAATGCCCCAAAGCTCAACGTGGACACAGCCAAATTTTTGAAGGAAAACAGAGGTGTTTTTTGGAAAGTGCCTACCTGTAGATTTTGGCCTGTAGCTCAGCCGCCACCTAGGGAAACCTACCAAACCTGTGCATTTCTGAAAACTAGAGACCTAGGAAAATCCAAGATGGAGTGACTTGTGTGGCTCGGACCAGGTTCTGTTACCCAGAATCCTTTGCAAACCTCAAAATTTGGCCAAAAAAACACATGTTCCTCATATTTCTGTGGCAGAAAGTTATGGAATCTGAGAGGAGCCACAAATTTCCTTCCACACAGCGTTCCCCCACGTCTCCCGATAAAAATGATACCTCACTTGTGTGGGTAGGCCTAGCGCCTGCAACAGGAAACGCCCCAAAGTGCAACGTGGACACAGACAAATTTTTGAAGGAAAAGAGAGGTGTTTTTTGCAAAGTGCCTACCTGTAGATTTTGGCCTGTAGCTCAGCCGCCACCTAGGGAAACCTACCAAACCTGTGCATTTCTGAAAACTAGAGACCTAGGGGAGTCCAAGATGGGGTGACTTGTGTGGCTCGGACCAGGTTCTGTTACCCAGAATCCTTTGCAAACCTCAAAATTTGGCCAAAAAAACACATGTTCCTCACATTTCTGTGGCAGAAAGTTCTGGAATCTGAGAGGAGCCACAAATTTCCTTCCACCCCGCGTTCCCCCACGTCTCCCGATAAAAATGATACCTCACTTGTGTGGGTAGGCCTAGCGCCCGCGACAGGAAACGCCCCAAAGCGCAACGTGGACACAGCCAAATTTTTGAAGGAAAACAGAGGTGTTTTTTGCAAAGTGCCTACCTGTAGATTTTGGCCTGTAGCTCAGCCGCCACCTAGGGAAACCTACCAAACCTGTGCATTTCTGGAAACTAGAGACCTAGGGGAATCCTAGATGGGGTGACTTGTGTGGCTCGGACCAGGTTCTGTTACCCAAAATACTTTGCAAACCTCAAAATTTGGCTAAAAAAACACATGTTCCTAACATTTCTGTGGCAGAAAGTTCTGGAATCTGAGAGGAGCCACAAATTTCCTTCCACCCAGCGTTCCCCCACGTCTCCCGATAAAAATGATACCTCACTTGTGTGGGTAGGCCTAGCGCCCGCGACAGGAAACGCCCCAAAGCGCAACGTGGACACAGCCAAATTTTTGAAGGAAAACAGAGGTGTTTTTTGCAAAGTGCCTACCTGTAGATTTTGGCCTGTAGCTCAGCCGCCACCTAGGGAAACCTACCAAACCTGTGCTTTTCTTAAAACTAGAGACCTAGGGGAATCCAAGGTGGGGTGACTTGTGTGGCTCGGACCAGGTTCTGTTACCCAGAATCCTTTGCAAACCTCAAAATTTGGCTAAAAAAACACATGTTCCTCACATTTCTGTGGCAGAAAGTTCTGGAATCTGAGAGGAGCCACAAATTTCCTTCCACCCAGCGTTCCCCCACGTCTCCCGATAAAAATGTTACCTCACTTGTGTGGGTAGGCCTAGCGCACGCGACAGGAAACGCCCCAAAGCGCAACGTGGACACAACCAAATTTTTGAAGGAAAACAGAGGTGTTTTTTGCAAAGTGCCTACCTGTAGATTTTGGCCTGTAGCTCAGCCGCCACCTAGGGAAACCTACCAAACCTGTGCATTTCTGAAAACTAGAGACCTAGGGGAATCCAAAATGGGGTGACTTGTGTGGCTCGGACCAGGTTCTGTTACCCAGAATCCTTTGCAAACCTCAAACATTTTGCTAAAAAAACACATGTTCCTCACATTTCTGTGGCAGAAAGTTCTGGAATCTGAGAGGAGTCACAAATTTCCTTCCACCCAGCGTTCCCCCATGTCTCCCGATAAAAATGATACCTCACTTGTGTGGGTAGGCCTAGCGCCCGCGACAGGAAACGCCCCAAAGCGCAACATGGACACAGCCAAATTTTTGAAGGAAAACAGAGGTGTTTTTTGCAAAGTGCCTACCTGTAGATTTTGGCCTGTAGCTCAGCCGCCACCTAGGGAAACCTACCAAACCTGTGCATTTCTGAAAACTAGAGACCTAGGGGAATCCAAGATGAGGTGACTTGTGTGGCTCGGACCAGGTTCTGTTACCCAGAATCCTTTGCAAACCTCCGAATTTGGCTAAAAAAACACATGTTCCTCAGATTTCTGTGGCAGAAAGTTCTGGAATCTGAGAGGAGCCACAAATTTTCTTCCACCCCGCGTTCCCCCACGTCTCCCGATAAAAATGATACCTCACTTGTGTGGGTAGGCCTAGCGCCCGCGACAGGAAACGCCCCAAAGCGCAACGTGGACACAGCCAAATTTTTGAAGGAAAACAGAGGTGTTTTTTGCAAAGTGCCTACCTGTAGATTTTGGCCTGTAGCTCAGCCGCCACCTAGGGAAACCTACCAAACCTGTGCATTTCTGGAAACTAGAGACCTAGGGGAATCCTAGATGGGGTGACTTGTGTGGCTCGGACCAGGTTCTGTTACCCAAAATACTTTGCAAACCTCAAAATTTGGCTAAAAAAACACATGTTCCTAACATTTCTGTGGCAGAAAGTTCTGGAATCTGAGAGGAGCCACAAATTTCCTTCCACCCAGCGTTCCCCAACGTCTCCCGATAAAAATTATACCTCACTTGTGGGGGTAGGCCTAGCGCCCGCGACAGGAAACGCCCCAAAGCGCAACGTGGACACAGACAAATTTTTGAAGGAAAAGAGAGGTGTTTTTTGCAAAGTGCCTACCTGTAGATTTTGGCCTGTAGCTCAGCCACCACCTAGGGAAACCTACCAAACCTGTGCCTTTCTGAAAACTAGAGACCTAGGGGAATCCAAGATGGGGTGACTTGTGTGGCTCGGACCAGGTTCTGTTACCCAGAATCCTTTGCAAACCTCAAAATTTGGCTAAAAAACCACATGTTCCTCACATTTCTGTGGCAGAAAGTTCTGGAATCTGAGAGGAGCCACAAATTTCCTTCCACCCAGCGTTCCCCCACGTCTCCCGATAAAAATGTTACCTCACTTGTGTGGGTAGGCCTAGCGCACGCGACAGGAAACGCCCCAAAGCGCAACGTGGACACAGCCAAATTTTTGAAGGAAAACAGAGGTGTTTTTTGCAAAGTGCCTACCTGTAGATTTTGGCCTGTAGCTCAGCCGCCACCTAGGGAAACCTACCAAACCTGTGCATTTCTGAAAACTAGAGACCTAGGGGAATCCAAAAGGGGGTGACTTGTGTGGCTCGGACCAGGTTCTGTTACCCAGAATCCTTTGCAAATCTCCGAATTTGGCTAAAAAAACACATGTTCCTAACATTTCTGTGGCAGAAAGTTCTGGAATCTGAGAGGAGCCACAAATTTCCTTCCACCCCGCGTTCCCCCACGTCTCCCGATAAAAATGATACCTCACTTGTGTGGGTTGGCCTAGCGCCCGCGACAGGAAACGCCCCAAAGCGCAACGTGGACACAGCCAAATTTTTGAAGGAAAACAGAGGTGTTTTTGCAAAGTGCCTACCTGTAGATTTTGGCCTGTAGCTCAGCCGCCACCTAGGGAAACCTACCAAAGCTGTGCATTTCTGGAAACTAGAGACCTAGGGGAATCCTAGATGGGGTGACTTGTGTGGCTCGGACCAGGTTCTGTTACCCAAAATACTTTGCAAACCTCAAAATTTGGCTAAAAAAACACATGTTCCTAACATTTCTGTGGCAGAAAGTTCTGGAATCTGAGAGGAGCCACAAATTTCCTTCCACCCAGCGTTCCCCAACGTCTCCCGATAAAAATGATACCTCACTTCTGTGGGTAGGCCTAGCGCACGTGACAGGAAATGCCCCAAAGCTCAACGTGGACACAGCCACATTTTTGAAGGAAAACAGAGGTGTTTTTTGGAAAGTGCCTACCTGTAGATTTTGGCCTGTAGCTCAGCCGCCACCTAGGGAAACCTACCAAACCTGTGCATTTCTGAAAACTAGAGACCTAGGAAAATCCAAGATGGAGTGACTTGTGTGGCTCGGACCAGGTTCTGTTACCCAGAATCCTTTGCAAACCTCAAAATTTGGCCAAAAAAACACATGTTCCTCACATTTCTGTGGCAGAAAGTTCTGGAATCTGAGAGGAGCCACAAATTTCCTTCCACACAGCGTTCCCCCACGTCTCCCGATAAAAATGATACCTCACTTGTGTGGGTAGGCCTAGCGCCTGCAACAGGAAACGCCCCAAAGTGCAACGTGGACACAGACAAATTTTTGAAGGAAAAGAGAGGTGTTTTTTGCAAAGTGCCTACCTGTAGATTTTGGCCTGTAGCTCAGCCGCCACCTAGGGAAACCTACCAAACCTGTGCATTTCTGAAAACTAGAGACCTAGGGGAGTCCAAGATGGGGTGACTTGTGTGGCTCGGACCAGGTTCTGTTACCCATAATCCTTTGCAAACCTCAAAATTTGGCCAAAAAAACACATGTTCCTCACATTTCTGTGGCAGAAAGTTCTGGAATCTGAGAGGAGCCACAAATTTCCTTCCACCCGCGTTCCCCCACGTCTCCCGATAAAAATGATACCTCACTTGTGTGGGTAGGCCTAGCGCCCGCGACAGGAAACGCCCCAAAGCGCAACGTGGACACAGCCAAATTTTTGAAGGAAAACAGAGGTGTTTTTTGCAAAGTGCCTACCTGTAGATTTTGGCCTGTAGCTCAGCCGCCACCTAGGGAAACCTACCAAACCTGTGCATTTCTGGAAACTAGAGACCTAGGGGAATCCTAGATGGGGTGACTTGTGTGGCTCGGACCAGGTTCTGTTACCCAAAATACTTTGCAAACCTCAAAATTTGGCTAAAAAAACACATGTTCCTAACATTTCTGTGGCAGAAAGTTCTGGAATCTGAGAGGAGCCACAAATTTCCTTCCACCCAGCGTTCCCCCACGTCTCCCGATAAAAATGATACCTCACTTGTGTGGGTAGGCCTAGCGCCCGCGACAGGAAACGCCCTAAAGCGCAACGTGGACACAGCCAAATTTTTGAAGGAAAACAGAGGTGTTTTTTGCAAAGTGCCTACCTGTAGATTTTGGCCTGTAGCTCAGCCGCCACCTAGGGAAACCTACCAAACCTGTGCTTTTCTAAAAACTAGAGACGTAGGGGAATCCAAGGTGGGGTGACTCGTGTGGCTCGGACCAGGTTCTGTTACCCAGAATCCTTTGCAAACCTCAAAATTTGGCTAAAAAAACACATGTTCCTCACATTTCTGTGGCAGAAAGTTCTGGAATCTGAGAGGAGCCACAAATTTCCTTCCACCCAGCGTTCCCCCACGTCTCCCGATAAAAATGTTACCTCACTTGTGTGGGTAGGCCTAGCGCACGCGACAGGAAACGCCCCAAAGCGCAACGTGGACACAACCAAATTTTTGAAGGAAAACAGAGGTGTTTTTTGCAAAGTGCCTACCTGTAGATTTTGGCCTGTAGCTCAGCCGCCACCTAGGGAAACCTACCAAACCTGTGCATTTCTGAAAACTAGAGACCTAGGGGAATCCAAGATGAGGTGACTTGTGTGGCTCGGACCAGGTTCTGTTACCCAGAATCCTTTGCAAACCTCCGAATTTGGCTAAAAAAACACATGTTCCTCAGATTTCTGTGGCAGAAAGTTCTGGAATCTGAGAGGAGCCACAAATTTTCTTCCACCCCGCGTTCCCCCACGTCTCCCGATAAAAATGATACCTCACTTGTGTGGGTAGGCCTAGCGCCCGCGACAGGAAACGCCCCAAAGCGCAACGTGGACACAGCCAAATTTTTGAAGGAAAACAGAGGTGTTTTTTGCAAAGTGCCTACCTGTAGATTTTGGCCTGTAGCTCAGCCGCCACCTAGGGAAACCTACCAAACCTGTGCATTTCTGGAAACTAGAGACCTAGGGGAATCCTAGATGGGGTGACTTGTGTGGCTCGGACCAGGTTCTGTTACCCAAAATACTTTGCAAACCTCAAAATTTGGCTAAAAAAACACATGTTCCTAACATTTCTGTGGCAGAAAGTTCTGGAATCTGAGAGGAGCCACAAATTTCCTTCCACCCAGCGTTCCCCAACGTCTCCCGATAAAAATGATACCTCACTTGTGTGGGTAGGCCTAGCGCCCGCGACAGGAAACGCCCCAAAGCGCAACTTGGACACAGACAAATTTTTGAAGGAAAAGAGAGGTGTTTTTTGCAAAGTGCCTACCTGTAGATTTTGGCCTGTAGCTCAGCCACCACCTAGGGAAACCTACCAAACCTGTGCCTTTCTGAAAACTAGAGACCTAGGGGAATCCAAGATGGGGTGACTTGTGTGGCTCGGACCAGGTTCTGTTACCCAGAATCCTTTGCAAACCTCAAAATTTGGCTAAAAAACCACATGTTCCTCACATTTCTGTGGCAGAAAGTTCTGGAATCTGAGAGGAGCCACAAATTTCCTTCCACCCAGCGTTCCGCCACGTCTCCCGATAAAAATGTTACCTCACTTGTGTGGGTAGGCCTAGCGCACGCGACAGGAAACGCCCCAAAGCGCAACGTGGACACAGCCAAATTTTTGAAGGAAAACAGAGGTGTTTTTTGCAAAGTGCCTACCTGTAGATTTTGGCCTGTAGCTCAGCCGCCACCTAGGGAAACCTACCAAACCTGTGCATTTCTGAAAACTAGAGACCTAGGGGAATCCAAAATGGGGTGACTTGTGTGGCTCGGACCAGGTTCTGTTACCCAGAATCCTTTGCAAACCTCAAAAATGTTGCTAAAAAAACACATGTTCCTCACATTTCTGTGGCAGAAAGTTCTGGAATCTGAGAGGAGTCACAAATTTCCTTCCACCCAGCGTTCCCCCATGTCTCCCGATAAAAATGATACCTCACTTGTGTGGGTAGGCCTAGCGCCCGCGACAGCAAACGCCCCAAAGCGCAACATGGACACAGCCAAACTTTTGAAGGAAAACAGAGGTGTTTTTTGCAAAGTGCCTACCTGTAGATTTTGGCCTGTAGCTCAGCCGCCACCTAGGGAAACCTACCAAACCTGTGCATTTCTGAAAACTAGAGACCTAGGGGAATCCAAGATGAGGTGACTTGTGTGGCTCGGACCAGGTTCTGTTACCCAGAATCCTTTGCAAATCTCCGAATTTGGCTAAAAAAACACATGTTCCTCAGATTTCTGTGGCAGAAAGTTCTGGAATCTGAGAGGAGCCACAAATTTCCTTCCACCCCGCGTTCCCCCACGTCTCCCGATAAAAATGATACCTCACTTGTGTGGGTAGGCCTAGCGCCCGCGACAGGAAACGCCCCAAAGCGCAACGTGGACACAGCCAAATTTTTGAAGGAAAACAGAGGTGTTTTTTGCAAAGTGCCTAACTGTAGATTTTGGCCTGTAGCTCAGCCGCCACCTAGGGAAACCTACCAAACCTGTGCATTTCTGGAAACTAGAGACCTAGGGGAATCCTAGATGGGGTGACTTGTGTGGCTCGGACCAGGTTCTGTTACCCAAAATACTTTGCAAACCTCAAAATTTGGCTAAAAAAACACATGTTCCTAACATTTCTGTGGCAGAAAGTTCTGGAATCTGAGAGGAGCCACAAATTTCCTTCCACCCAGCGTTCCCCAACGTCTCCCGATAAAAATGATACCTCACTTCTGTGGGTAGGCCTAGCGCACGTGACAGGAAATGCCCCAAAGCTCAACGTGGACACAGCCAAATTTTTGAAGGAAAACAGAGGTGTTTTTTGGAAAGTGCCTACCTGTAGATTTTGGCCTGTAGCTCAGCCGCCACCTAGGGAAACCTACCAAACCTGTGCATTTCTGAAAACTAGAGACCTAGGAAAATCCAAGATGGAGTGAATTGTGTGGCTCGGACCAGGTTCTGTTACCCAGAATCCTTTGCAAACCTCAAAATTTGGCCAAAAAAACACATGTTCCTCACATTTCTGTGGCAGAAAGTTCTGGAATCTGAGAGGAGCCACAAATTTCCTTCCACACAGCGTTCCCCCACGTCTCCCGATAAAAATGATACCTCACTTGTGTGGGTAGGCCTAGCGCCTGCAACAGGAAACGCCCCAAAGTGCAACGTGGACACAGACAAATTTTTGAAGGAAAAGAGAGGTGTTTTTTGCAAAGTGCCTACCTGTAGATTTTGGCCTGTAGCTCAGCCGCCACCTAGGGAAACCTACCAAACCTGTGCATTTCTGAAAACTAGAGACCTAGGGGAGTCCAAGATGGGGTGACTTGTGTGGCTCGGACCAGGTTCTGTTACCCAGAATCCTTTGCAAACCTCAAAATTTGGCTAAAAAAACACATGTTCCTCACATTTCTGTGGCAGAAAGTTCTGGAATCTGAGAGGAGCCACAAATTTCCTTCCACCCAGCGTTCCCCAACGTCTCCCAATAAAAATGATACCTCACTTGTGTGGGTAGGCCTAGCGCCCGCGACAGGAAACGCCCCAAAGCGCAACGTGGACACAGACAAATTTTTGAAGGAAAAGAGAGGTGTTTTTTGCAAAGTGCCTACCTGTAGATTTTGGCCTGTAGCTCAGCCACCACCTAGGGAAACCTACCAAACCTGTGCCTTTCTGAAAACTAGAGACCTAGGGGAATCCAAGATGGGGTGACTTGTGTGGCTCGGACCAGGTTCTGTTACCCAGAATCCTTTGCAAACCTCAAAATTTGGCTAAAAAACCACATGTTCCTCACATTTCTGTGGCAGAAAGTTCTGGAATCTGAGAGGAGCCACAAATTTCCTTCCACCCAGCGTTCCCCCACGTCTCCCGATAAAAATGTTACCTCACTTGTGTGGGTAGGCCTAGCGCACGCGACAGGAAACGCCCCAAAGCGCAACGTGGACACAGCCAAATTTTTGAAGGAAAACAGAGGTGTTTTTTGCAAAGTGCCTACCTGTAGATTTTGGCCTGTAGCTCAGCCGCCACCTAGGGAAACCTACCAAACCTGTGCATTTCTGAAAACTAGAGACCTAGGGGAATCCAAAATGGGGTGACTTGTGTGGCTCGGACCAGGTTCTGTTACCCAGAATCCTTTGCAAACCTCAAAAATTTTGCTAAAAAAACACATGTTCCTCACATTTCTGTGGCAGAAAGTTCTGGAATCTGAGAGGAGTCACAAATTTCCTTCCACCCAGCGTTCCCCCATGTCTCCCGATAAAAATGATACCTCACTTGTGTGGGTAGGCCTAGCGCCCGCGACAGGAAACGCCCCAAAGCGCAACATGGACACAGCCAAATTTTTGAAGGAAAACAGAGGTGTTTTTTGCAAAGTGCCTACCTGTAGATTTTGGCCTGTAGCTCAGCCGCCACCTAGGGAAACCTACCAAACCTGTGCATTTCTGAAAACTAGAGACCTAGGGGAATCCAAGATGAGGTGACTTGTGTGGCTCGGACCAGGTTCTGTTACCCAGAATCCTTTGCAAATCTCCGAATTTGGCTAAAAAAACACATGTTCCTCAGATTTCTGTGGCAGAAAGTTCTGGAATCTGAGAGGAGCCAAAAATTTCCTTCCACCCCGCGTTCCCCCACGTCTCCCGATAAAAATGATACCTCACTTGTGTGGGTAGGCCTAGCGCCCGCGACAGGAAACGCCCCAAAGCGCAACGTGGACACAGCCAAATTTTTGAAGGAAAACAGAGGTGTTTTTTGCAAAGTGCCTACCTGTAGATTTTGGCCTGTAGCTCAGCCGCCACCTAGGGAAACCTACCAAACCTGTGCATTTCTGGAAACTAGAGACCTAGGGGAATCCTAGATGGGGTGACTTGTGTGGCTCGGACCAGGTTCTGTTACCCAAAATACTTTGCAAACCTCAAAATTTGGCTAAAAAAACACATGTTCCTAACATTTCTGTGGCAGAAAGTTCTGGAATCTGAGAGGAGCCACAAATTTCCTTCCACCCAGCGTTCCCCAATGTCTCCCGATAAAAATGATACCTCACTTCTGTGAGTAGGCCTAGCGCACGTGACAGGAAATGCCCCAAAGCTCAACGTGGACACAGCCAAATTTTTGAAGGAGAACAGAGGTGTTTTTTGGAAAGTGCCTACCTGTAGATTTTGGCCTGTAGCTCAGCCGCCACCTAGGGAAACCTACCAAACCTGTGCATTTCTGAAAACTAGAGACCTAGGAAAATCCAAGATGGAGTGACTTGTGTGGCTCGGACCAGGTTCTGTTACCCAGAATCCTTTGCAAACCTCAAAATTTGGCCAAAAAAACACATGTTCCTCACATTTCTGTGGCAGAAAGTTCTGGAATCTGAGAGGAGCCACAAATTTCCTTATACACAGCGTTCCCCCACGTCTCCCGATAAAAATGATACCTCACTTGTGTGGGTAGGCCTAGCGCCTGCAACAGGAAACGCCCCAAAGTGCAACGTGGACACAGACAAATTTTTGAAGGAAAAGAGAGGTGTTTTTTGCAAAGTGCCTACCTGTAGATTTTGGCCTGTAGCTCAGCCGCCACCTAGGGAAACCTACCAAACCTGTGCATTTCTGAAAACTAGAGACCTAGGGGAGTCCAAGATGGGGTGACTTGTGTGGCTCGGACCAGGTTCTGTTACCCAGAATCCTTTGCAAACCTCAAAATTTGGCCAAAAAAACACATGTTCCTCACATTTCTGTGGCAGAAAGTTCTGGAATCTGAGAGGAGCCACAAATTTCCTTCCACCCCGCGTTCCCCCACGTCTCCCGATAAAAATGATACCTCACTTGTGTGGGTAGGCCTAGCGCCCGCGACAGGAAACGCCCCAAAGCGCAACGTGGACACAGCCAAATTTTTTAAGGAAAACAGAGGTGTTTTTTGCAAAGTGCCTACCTGTAGATTTTGGCCTGTAGCTCAGCCGCCACCTAGGGAAACCTACCAAACCTGTGCATTTCTGGAAACTAGAGACCTAGGGGAATCCTAGATGGGGTGACTTGTGTGGCTCGGACCAGGTTCTGTTACCCAAAATACTTTGCAAACCTCAAAATTTGGCTATAAAAACACATGTTCCTAACATTTCTGTGGCAGAAAGTTCTGGAATCTGAGAGGAGCCACAAATTTCCTTCCACCCAGCGTTCCCCCACGTCTCCCGATAAAAATGATACCTCACTTGTGTGGGTAGGCCTAGCGCCCGCGACAGGAAACGCCCCAAAGCGCAACGTGGACACAGCCAAATTTTTGAAGGAAAACAGAGGTGTTTTTTGCAAAGTGCCTACCTGTAGATTTTGGCCTGTAGCTCAGCCGCCACCTAGGGAAACCTACCAAACCTGTGCTTTTCTTAAAACTAGAGACCTAGGGGAATCCAAGGTGGGGTGACTTGTGTGGCTCGGGCCAGGTTCTGTTACCCAGAATCCTTTGCAAACCTCAAAATTTGGCTAAAAAAACACATGTTCCTCACATTTCTGTGGCAGAAAGTTCTGGAATCTGAGAGGCGCCACAAAATTCCTTCCACCCTGCGTTCCCCCACGTCTCCCGATAAAAATGATACCTCACTTGTGTGGGTAGGCCTAGCGCCCGCGACAGGAAACGCCCCAAAGCGCAACGTGGACACAGCCAAATTTTTGAAGGAAAACAGAGGTGTTTTTTGCAAAGTGCCTACCTGTAGATTTTGGCCTGTAGCTCAGCCGCCACCTAGGGAAACCTACCAAACCTGTGCATTTCTGAAAACTAGAGACCTAGGGGAATCCTAGATGGGGTGACTTGTGTGGCTCGGACCAGGTTCTGTTACCCAAAATCCTTTGCAAACCTCAAAATTTGGCTAAAAAAACACATGTTCCTAACATTTCTGTGGCAGAAAGTTCTGGAATCTGAGAGGAGCCACAAATTTCCTTCCACCCAGCGTTCCCTAACGTCTCCCGATAAAAATAGATACCTCACTTCTGTGGGTAGGCCTAGCGCACGCGACAGGAAACGCCCCAAAGCTCAACGTGGACACAGCCAAATTTTTGAAGTAAAACAGAGGTGTTTTTTGGAAAGTGCCTACCTGTAGATTTTGGCCTGTAGCTCACCCGCCACCTAGGGAAACCTACCAAACCTGTGCATTTCTGAAAACTAGAGACCTAGGGGAATCCAAGATGGGGTGACTTGTGTGGCTCGGACCAGGTTCTGTTACCCAGAATCCTTTGCAAACCTCAAAATTTGGCTAAAAAAACACATGTTCCTCACATTTCTGTGGCAGATAGTTCTGGAATCTGAGAGGAGCCACAAATTTCCTTCCACCCAGCGTTCCCCCACGTCTCCCGATAAAAATGATACCTCACTTGTGTGGGTAGACCTAGCGCCCGCGACAGGAAACGCCCCAAAGCGCAACGTGGACACAGCCAAATTCTTGAAGGAAAACAGAGGTTTTTTTTGCAAAGTGCCTCCCTGTAGATTTTGGCCTGTAGCTCAGCCGCCACCTAGGGAAACCTACCAAACCTGTGCATTTCTGAAAACTAGAGACCTAGGGGAATCCAAGATGGGGAGACTTGTGTGGCTCGGACCAGGTTCTGTTACCCAGAATCCTTTGCAAACCTCAAAATTTGGCTAAAAAAACACATGTTCCTCACATTTCTGTGGCAGAAAGTTCTGGAATCTGAGAGGAGCCACAAATTTCCTTCCACCCAGCGTTCCCCCACGTCTCCCGATAAAAATGATACCTCTCTTGTGTGGGTAGGCCTAGCGCCTGCGACAGGAAACGCCCCAAAGCGCAACGTGGACACAGCCAAATTTTTGAAGGAAAACAGAGGTGTTTTTTGCAAAGTGCCTTCCTGTAGATTTTGGCCTGTAGCTCAGCCGCCACCTAGGGAAACCTACCAAACCTGTGCATTTCTGAAAACTAGAGACCTAGGGGAATCCAAGATGGGGTGACTTGTGTGGCTCGGACCAGGTTCTGTTACCCAGAATCCTTTGCAAACCTCAAAATGTGGCTAAACAAACACATGTTCCTCACATTTCTGTGGCAGAAAGTTCTGGAATCTGAGAGGAGCCACAAATTTCCTTCCACCCAGCGTTCCCCCACGTCTCCCGATAAAAATGATACCTCACTTGTGTGGGTAGGCCTAGCGCCCGCGACAGGAAACGCCCCAAAGCGCAACGTAGACACAGCCAAATTTTTGAAGGAAAACAGAGGTGTTTTTTGCAAAGTGCCTACCTGTAGATTTTGGCCTGTAGCTCAGCCGCCATCTAGGGTAACCTCCCAAACCTGTGCTTTTCTGAAAACTAGAGACCTAGGGGAATCCAAGATGGGGTGACTTGTGTGGCTCGGACCAAGTTCTGTTACCCAGAATCCTTTGCAAACCTCTAAATTTGGCTAAAAAAATACATGTTCCTCACATTTCTGTGGCAGAAAGTTCTGGAATCTGAGAGGATCCACAAAATTCCTTCCACCCAGCGTTCCCCCACGTCTCCCGATAAAAATGATACCTCACTTGTGTGGGTAGGCCTAGCGCCCGCGACAGGAAACGCCCCAAAGCGCAACCTGGACACAGTCAAATTTTTGAAGGAAAACAGAGGTGTTTTTGGCAAAGTGCCTACCTGTAGATTTTGGCCTGTAGCTCAGCCGCCATCTAGGGAAACCTACCAAACCTGTGCATTTCTGAAAACTAGAGACCTAGGGGAATCCAAGATGGGGTGACTTGTGTGGCTCGGACCAGGTTCTGTTACCCAGAATCCTTTGCAAACCTCAAAATGTGGCTAAAAAAACACACGTTCCTCACATTTCTGTGGCAGAAAGTTCTGGAATCTGAGAGGAGCCACAAATTTCCTTCCACTCAGCGTTCCCCCACGTCTCCCGATAAAAATGATACCTCACTTATGTTGGTAGGCCTAGCGCCCGTGACAGGAAACGCCCCAAAGCGCAACGTGGACACAACCAAATTTTTGAAGGAAAACAGAGGTGTTTTTTGCAAAGTGCCTACCTGTAGATTTTGGCCTGTAGCTCAGCCGCCACCTAGGGAAACCTACCAAACCTGTGCTTTTCTGAAAACTAGAGACCTAGGGGAATCCAAGATGGGGTGACTTGTGTGGCTCGGACCAGGTTCTGTTACCCAGAATCCTTTGCAAACCTCAAAATGTGGCTAAAAAAACACACGTTCCTCACATTTCTGTGGCAGAAAGTTCTGGAATCTGAGAGGAGCCACAAATTTCCTTCCACCCAGCGTTCCCCCACGCCTTCCGATAAAAATGATACCTCACTTGTGTGGGTAGGCCTAGCGCCCGCGACAGGAAACGCCCCAAAGCGCAACGTGGACACAGCCAAATTTTTGAAGGAAAACAGAGGTGTTTTTTGCAAAGTGACTACCTGTAGATTTTGGCCTGTAGCTCAGCCGCCACCTAGGGAAACCTGCCAAACCTGTGCATTTCTGAAAACTAGAGACCTAGGGGAATCCAAGATGGGGTGACTTGTGTGGCTCGGACCAGGTTCTGTTACCCAGAATCCTTTGCAAACCTCAAAATTTGGCTAAACAAACACATCTTCCTCACATTTCTGTGGCAGAAAGTTCTGGAATCTGAGACGAGCCACAAATTTCCTTCCACCCAGCGTTCCCCCACGTCTCCCGATAAAAATGATACTTCACTTGTGTGGGTAGGCCTAGTGCTCGCGACAGGAAACGCCCCAAAGCGCAACGTGGACACAGCCAAATTTTTGAAGGAAAACAGAGGTGTTTTTTGCAAAGTGCCTCCCTGTAGATTTTGGCCTGTAGCTCAGCCGCCACCTAGGGAAACCTACCAAACCTGTGCATTTCTGAAAACTAGAGACCTAGGAGAATCCAAGATGGGGTGACTTGTGTGGCTCGGACCAGGTTCTATTACCCAGAATCCTTTGCAAACCTCAAAATTTGGCTAAAAAAACACATGTTCCTCACATTTCTGTGGCAGAAAGTTCTGGAATCTGAGAGGAGCCACAAATTTCCTTCCACCAAGCGTTGCCCCGCGTCTCCCGATAAAAATGATACCTCACTTGTGTGGGTAGGCCTAGCGCCCGCGACAGGAAACGCCCCAAAGCGCAACGTGGACACAGCCAAATTTTTTAAGGAAAACAGAGGTGTTTTTTTGCAAAGTGCCTACCTGTAGATTTCGGCCTGTAGCTCAGCCGCCACCTAGGGAAACCTACCAAACCTGTGAATTTCTGAAAACCAGAGACCTAGGGGAATCCAAGATGGGGTGACTTGTGTGGCTCGGACCAGGTTCTGTTACCCAGAATCCTTTGCAAACCTAAAAATTTGGCTAAAAAAACACATGTTCCTCACATTTCTGTGGCAGAAAGTTCTGGAATCTGACAGGAGCCACAAAATTCCTTCCACCCAGCGTTCCCCCACGTCTCCCGATAAAAATGATACCTCACTTGTGTGGGTAGGCCTAGCGCCCGCGACAGGAAACGCCCCAAAGCGCAACGTGGACACAGCCAAATTTTTGAAGGAAAACAGAGGTGTTTTTTGCAAAGTGCCTACCTATAGATTTTGGCCTGTAGCTCAGCCTCCACCTAGGGAAACCTACCAAACCTGTGCATTTCTGAAAACTAGAGACCTAGGGGAATCCAATATGGGGAGACTTGTGTGGCTCGGACCAGGTTCTGTTACCCAGAATCCTTTGCAAACCTCAAAATTTGGCCAAAAAAACATAGGTTCCTCACATTTCTGTGGCAGAAAGTTCTGGAATCTGAGAGGAGCCACAAATTTCCTTCCACCCAGCGTTCCCCCACGTCTCCCGATAAAAATGATACCTCACTTGTGTGGGTAGGCCTAGCGCCTGCGACAGGAAACGCCCCAAAGCGCAACGTGGACACAGCCAAATTTTTCAAGGAAAACAGAGGTGTTTTTTTGCAAAGTGCCTACCTGTAGATTTTGGCCTGTAGCTCAGCCGCCACCTAGGGAAACCTACCAAACCTGTGCATTTCTGAAAACTAGAGACCTAGGGGAATCCAAGATGGTGTGACTTGTGTGGCTCGGACCAGGTTCTGTTACCCAGAATCCTTTGCAAACCTCAACATGTGGCTAAACAAACACATGTTCCTCACATTTCTGTGGCAGAAAGTTCTGGAATCTGAGAGGAGCCACAAAATTCCTTCCACCCAGCGTTCCCCCACGTCTCCCGATAAAAATGATACCTCACTTGTGTGGGTAGGCCTAGCGCCCGCGACAGGAAACGCCCCAAAGCGCAACGTGGACACTGCCAAATTTTTGAAGGAAAACAGAGGTGTTTTTTTAAAAGTTCCTACCTGTAGATTTTGGCCTGTAGCTCAGCCGCCACCTAGGGAAACCTACCAAACCTGTGCATTTCTGAAAACTAGAGACCTAGAGGAATCCAAGATGGGGTGACTTGTGTGGCTCGGACCAGGTTCTGTTACCCAGAATCCTTTGCAGACCTCAAAATTTGGCTAAAAAAACACATGTTCCTCACATTTCTGTGGCAGAAAGTTCTGGAATCTGAGAGGAGCCACAAATTTCCTTCCACCCAGCGTTCCCCCACGTCTCCCGATAAAAATGATACCTCACTTGTGTTTGTAAGCCTAGCGCCCGCGACAGGAAACGCCCCAAAGCGCAACGTGGACACAGCCAAATTTTTGAAGGAAAACAGAGGTGTTTTTTGCAAAGTGCCTACCTGTAGATTTTGGCCTGTAGCTCAGCCGCCACCTAGGGAAACCTACCAAACCTGTGCATTTCTGAAAACTAGAGACCTAGGGGAATCCAAGATGGGGTGACTTGTGTGGCTCGGACCAGGTTCTGTTACCCAGAATCCTTTGCAAACCTCAAAATTTGGCTAAAAAAACACATGTTCCTCACATTTCTGTGGCAGAAAGTTCTGGAATCTGAGAGGAGCCACAAATTTCCTTCCACCCAGCGTTCCCCCACGTCTCCCGATAAAAATGTTACCTCACTTGTGTGGGTAGGCCTAGCGCCCGCGACAGGAAACGCCCCAAAGCGCAACGTGGACACAGCCAAATTTTTGAAGGAAAACAGAGGTGTTTTTTGCAAAGTGCCTACCTGTAGATTTTGGCCTGTAGCTCAGCCGCCACCTAGGGAAACCTACCAAACCTGTGCATTTCTGGAAACTAGAGACCTAGGGGAATCCTAGATGGGGTGACTTGTGTGGCTCGGACCAGGTTCTGTTACCCAAAATACTTTGCAAACCTCAAAATTTGGCTAAAAAAACACATGTTACTAACATTTCTGTGGCAGACAGTTCTGGAATCTGAGAGGAGCCACAAATTTCCTTCCACCCAGCGTTCCCCAACGTCTCCCGATAAAAATGATACCTCACTTGTGTGGGTAGGCCTAGCGCCCGCGACAGGAAACGCCCCAAAGCGCAACGTGGACACAGACAAATTTTTGAAGGAAAAGAGAGGTGTTTTTTGCAAAGTGCCTACCTGTAGATTTTGGCCTGTAGCTCAGCCACCACCTAGGGAAACCTACCAAACCTGTGCCTTTCTGAAAACTAGAGACCTAGGGGAATCCAAGATGGGGTGACTTGTGTGGCTCGGACCAGGTTCTGTTACCCAGAATCCTTTGCAAACCTCAAAATTTGGCTAAAAAACCACATGTTCCTCACATTTCTGTGGCAGAAAGTTCTGGAATCTGAGAGGAGCCACAAATTTCCTTCCACCCAGCGTTCCCCCACGTCTCCCGATAAAAATGTTACCTCACTTGTGTGGGTAGGCCTAGCGCACGCGACAGGAAACGCCCCAAAGCGCAACGTGGACACAGCCAAATTTTTGAAGGAAAACAGAGGTGTTTTTTGCAAAGTGCCTACCTGTAGATTTTGGCCTGTAGCTCAGCCGCCACCTAGGGAAACCTACCAAACCTGTGCATTTCTGAAAACTAGAGACCTAGGGGAATCCAAAATGGGGTGACTTGTGTGGCTCGGACCAGGTTCTGTTACCCAGAATCCTTTGCAAACCTCAAAAATTTTGCTAAAAAAACACATGTTCCTCACATTTCTGTGGCAGAAAGTTCTGGAATCTGAGAGGAGTCACAAATTTCCTTCCACCCAGCATTCCCCCATGTCTCCCGATAAAAATGATACCTCACTTGTGTGGGTAGGCCTAGCGCCCGCGACAGGAAACGCCCCAAAGCGCAACATGGACACAGCCAAATTTTTGAAGGAAAACAGAGGTGTTTTTTGCAAAGTGCCTACCTGTAGATTTTGGCCTGTAGCTCAGCCGCCACCTAGGGAAACCTACCAAACCTGTGCATTTCTGAAAACTAGAGACCTAGGGGAATCCAAGATGAGGTGACTTGTGTGGCTCGGACCAGGTTCTGTTACCCAGAATCCTTTGCAAATCTCCGAATTTGGCTAAAAAAACACATGTTCCTCAGATTTCTGTGGCAGAAAGTTCTGGAATCTGAGAGGAGCCACAAATTTCCTTCCACCCCGCGTTCCCCCATGTCTCCCGATAAAAATGATACCTCACTTGTGTGGGTAGGCCTAGCGCCCGCGACAGGAAACGCCCCAAAGCGCAACGTGGACACAGCCAAATTTTTGAAGGAAAACAGAGGTGTTTTTTGCAAAGTGCCTACCTGTAGATTTTGGCCTGTAGCTCAGCCGCCACCTAGGGAAACCTACCAAACCTGTGCATTTCTGGAAACTAGAGACCTAGGGGAATCCTAGATGGGGTGACTTGTGTGGCTCGGACCAGGTTCTGTTACCCAAAATACTTTGCAAACCTCAAAATTTGGCTAAAAAAACACATGTTCCTAACATTTCTGTGGCAGAAAGTTCTGGAATCTGAGAGGAGCCACAAATTTCCTTCCACCCAGCGTTCCCCAACGTCTCCCGATAAAAATGATACCTCACTTCTGTGGGTAGGCCTAGCGCACGTGACAGGAAATGCCCCAAAGCTCAACGTGGACACAGCCAAATTTTTGAAGGAAAACAGAGGTGTTTTTTGGAAAGTGCCTACCTGTAGATTTTGGCCTGTAGCTCAGCCGCCACCTAGGGAAACCTACCAAACCTGTGCATTTCTGAAAACTAGAGACCTAGGAAAATCCAAGATGGAGTGACTTGTGTGGCTCGGACCAGGTTCTGTTACCCAGAATCCTTTGCAAACCTCAAAATTTGGCCAAAAAAACACATGTTCCTCACATTTCTGTGGCAGAAAGTTCTGGAATCTGAGAGGAGCCACAAATTTCCTTCCACACAGCGTTCCCCCACGTCTCCCGATAAAAATGATACCTCACTTGTGTGGGTAGGCCTAGCGCCTGCAACAGGAAACGCCCCAAAGTGCAACGTGGACACAGACAAATTTTTGAAGGAAAAGAGAGGTGTTTTTTGCAAAGTGCCTACCTGTAGATTTTGGCCTGTAGCTCAGCCGCCACCTAGGGAAACCTACCAAACCTGTGCATTTCTGAAAACTAGAGACCTAGGGGAGTCCAAGATGGGGTGACTTGTGTGGCTCGGACTAGGTTCTGTTACCCAGAATCCTTTGCAAACCTCAAAATTTGGCTAAAAAAACACATGTTCCTCACATTTCTGTGGCAGAAAGTTCTGGAATCTGAGAGGAGCCACAAATTTCCTTCCACCCAGCGTTCCCCAACGTCTCCCGATAAAAATGATACCTCACTTGTGTGGGTAGGCCTAGCGCCCGCGACAGGAAACGCCCCAAAGCGCAACGTGGACACAGACAAATTTTTGAAGGAAAAGAGAGGTGTTTTTTGCAAAGTGCCTACCTGTAGATTTTGGCCTGTAGCTCAGCCACCACCTAGGGAAACCTACCAAACCTGTGCCTTTCTGAAAACTAGAGACCTAGGGGAATCCAAGATGGGGTGACTTGTGTGGCTCGGACCAGGTTCTGTTACCCAGAATCCTTTGCAAACCTCAAAATTTGGCTAAAAAACCACATGTTCCTCACATTTCTGTGGCAGAAAGTTCTGGAATCTGAGAGGAGCCACAAATTTCCTTCCACCCAGCGTTCCCCCACGTCTCCCGACAAAAATGTTACCTCACTTGTGTGGGTAGGCCTAGCGCACGCGACAGGAAACGCCCCAAAGCGCAACGTGGACACAGCCAAATTTTTGAAGGAAAACAGAGGTGTTTTTTGCAAAGTGCCTACCTGTAGATTTTGGCCTGTAGCTCAGCCGCCACCTAGGGAAACCTACCAAACCTGTGCATTTCTGAAAACTAGAGACCTAGGGGAATCCAAAATGGGGTGACTTGTGTGGCTCGGACCAGGTTCTGTTACCCAGAATCCTTTGCAAACCTCAAAAATTTTGCTAAAAAAACACATGTTCCTCACATTTCTGTGGCAGAAAGTTCTGGAATCTGAGAGGAGTCACAAATTTCCTTCCACCCAGCGTTCCCCCATGTCTCCCGATAAAAATGATACCTCACTTGTGTGGGTAGGCCTAGCGCCCGCGACAGGAAACGCCCCAAAGCGCAACGTGGACACAGACAAATTTTTGAAGGAAAACAGAGGTGTTTTTTGCAAAGTGCCTACCTGTAGATTTTGGCCTGTAGCTCAGCCACCACCTAGGGAAACCTACCAAACCTGTGCCTTTCTGAAAACTAGAGACCTAGGGGAATCCAAGATGGGGTGACTTGTGTGGCTCGGACCAGGTTCTGTTACCCAGAATCCTTTGCAAACCTCAAAATTTGGCTAAAAAACCACATGTTCCTCACATTTCTGTGGCAGAAAGTTCTGGAATCTGAGAGGAGCCACAAATTTCCTTCCACCCAGCGTTCCCCCACGTCTCCCGATAAAAATGTTACCTCACTTGTGTGGGTAGGCCTAGCGCACGCGACAGGAAACGCCCCAAAGCGCAACGTGGACACAGCCAAATTTTTGAAGGAAAACAGAGGTGTTTTTTGCAAAGTGCCTACCTGTAGATTTTGGCCTGTAGCTCAGCCGCCACCTAGGGAAACCTACCAAACCTGTGCATTTATGAAAACTAGAGACCTAGGGGAATCCAAAATGGGGTGACTTGTGTGGCTCGGACCAGGTTCTGTTACCCAGAATCCTTTGCAAACCTCAAAAATTTTGCTAAAAAAACACATGTTCCTCACATTTCTGTGGCAGAAAGTTCTGGAATCTGAGAGGAGTCACAAATTTCCTTCCACCCAGCATTCCCCCATGTCTCCCGATAAAAATGATACCTCACTTGTGTGGGTAGGCCTAGCGCCCGCGACAGGAAACGCCCCAAAGCGCAACATGGACACAGCCAAATTTTTGAAGGAAAACAGAGGTGTTTTTTGCAAAGTGCCTACCTGTAGATTTTGGCCTGTAGCTCAGCCGCCACCTAGGGAAACCTACCAAACCTGTGCATTTCTGAAAACTAGAGACCTAGGGGAATCCAAGATGAGGTGACTTGTGTGGCTCGGACCAGGTTCTGTTACCCAGAATCCTTTGCAAATCTCCGAATTTGGCTAAAAAAACACATGTTCCTCAGATTTCTGTGGCAGAAAGTTCTGGAATCTGAGAGGAGCCACAAATTTCCTTCCACCCCGCGTTCCCCCACGTCTCCCGATAAAAATGATACCTCACTTGTGTGGGTAGGCCTAGCGCCCGCGACAGGAAACGCCCCAAAGCGCAACGTGGACACAGCCAAATTTTTGAAGGAAAACAGAGGTGTTTTTTGCAAAGTGCCTACCTGTAGATTTTGGCCTGTAGCTCAGCCGCCACCTAGGGAAACCTACCAAACCTGTGCATTTCTGGAAACTAGAGACCTAGGGGAATCCTAGATGGGGTGACTTGTGTGGCTCGGACCAGGTTCTGTTACCCAAAATACTTTGCAAACCTCAAAATTTGGCTAAAAAAACACATGTTCCTAACATTTCTGTGGCAGAAAGTTCTGGAATCTGAGAGGAGCCACAAATTTCCTTCCACCCAGCGTTCCCCAACGTCTCCCGATAAAAATGATACCTCACTTCTGTGGGTAGGCCTAGCGCACGTGACAGGAAATGCCCCAAAGCTCAACGTGGACACAGCCAAATTTTTGAAGGAAAACAGAGGTGTTTTTTGGAAAGTGCCTACCTGTAGATTTTGGCCTGTAGCTCAGCCGCCACCTAGGGAAACCTACCAAACCTGTGCATTTCTGAAAACTAGAGACCTAGGAAAATCCAAGATGGAGTGACTTGTGTGGCTCGGACCAGGTTCTGTTACCCAGAATCCTTTGCAAACCTCAAAATTTGGCCAAAAAAACACATGTTCCTCACATTTCTGTGGCAGAAAGTTCTGGAATCTGAGAGGAGCCACAAATTTCCTTCCACACAGCGTTCCCCCACGTCTCCCGATAAAAATGATACCTCACTTGTGTGGGTAGGCCTAGCGCCTGCAACAGGAAACGCCCCAAAGTGCAACGTGGACACAGACAAATTTTTGAAGGAAAAGAGAGGTGTTTTTTGCAAAGTGCCTACCTGTAGATTTTGGCCTGTAGCTCAGCCGCCACCTAGGGAAACCTACCAAACCTGTGCATTTCTGAAAACTAGAGACCTGGGGGAGTCCAAGATGGGGTGACTTGTGTGGCTCGGACTAGGTTCTGTTACCCAGAATCCTTTGCAAACCTCAAAATTTGGCTAAAAAAACACATGTTCCTCACATTTCTGTGGCAGAAAGTTCTGGAATCTGAGAGGAGCCACAAATTTCCTTCCACCCAGCGTTCCCCAACGTCTCCCGATAAAAATGATACCTCACTTGTGTGGGTAGGCCTAGCGCCCGCGACAGGAAACGCCCCAAAGCGCAACGTGGACACAGACAAATTTTTGAAGGAAAAGAGAGGTGTTTTTTGCAAAGTGCCTACCTGTAGATTTTGGCCTGTAGCTCAGCCACCACCTAGGGAAACCTACCAAACCTGTGCCTTTCTGAAAACTAGAGACCTAGGGGAATCCAAGATGGGGTGACTTGTGTGGCTCGGACCAGGTTCTGTTACCCAGAATCCTTTGCAAACCTCAAAATTTGGCTAAAAAACCACATGTTCCTCACATTTCTGTGGCAGAAAGTTCTGGAATCTGAGAGGAGCCACAAATTTCCTTCCACCCAGCGTTCCCCCACGTCTCCCGATAAAAATGTTACCTCACTTGTGTGGGTAGGCCTAGCGCACGCGACAGGAAACGCCCCAAAGCGCAACGTGGACACAGCCAAATTTTTGAAGGAAAACAGAGGTGTTTTTTGCAAAGTGCCTTCCTGTAGATTTTGGCCTGTAGCTCAGCCGCCACCTAGGGAAACCTACCAAACCTGTGCATTTCTGAAAACTAGAGACCTAGGGGAATCCAAAATGGGGTGACTTGTGTGGCTCGGACCAGGTTCTGTTACCCAGAATCCTTTGCAAACCTCAAAAATTTTGCTAAAAAAACACATGTTCCTCACATTTCTGTGGCAGAAAGTTCTGGAATCTGAGAGGAGTCACAAATTTCCTTCCACCCAGCGTTCCCCCATGTCTCCCGATAAAAATGATACCTCACTTGTGTGGGTAGGCCTAGCGCCCGCGACAGGAAACGCCCCAAAGCGCAACGTGGACACAGACAAATTTTTGAAGGAAAACAGAGGTGTTTTTTGCAAAGTGCCTACCTGTAGATTTTGGCCTGTAGCTCAGCCACCACCTAGGGAAACCTACCAAACCTGTGCCTTTCTGAAAACTAGAGACCTAGGGGAATCCAAGATGGGGTGACTTGTGTGGCTCGGACCAGGTTCTGTTACCCAGAATCCTTTGCAAACCTCAAAATTTGGCTAAAAAACCACATGTTCCTCACATTTCTGTGGCAGAAAGTTCTGGAATCTGAGAGGAGCCACAAATTTCCTTCCACCCAGCGTTCCCCCACGTCTCCCGATAAAAATGTTACCTCACTTGTGTGGGTAGGCCTAGCGCACGCGACAGGAAACGCCCCAAAGCGCAACGTGGACACAGCCAAATTTTTGAAGGAAAACAGAGGTGTTTTTTGCAAAGTGCCTACCTGTAGATTTTGGCCTGTAGCTCAGCCGCCACCTAGGGAAACCTACCAAACCTGTGCATTTCTGAAAACTAGAGACCTAGGGGAATCCAAAATGGGGTGACTTGTGTGGCTCGGACCAGGTTCTGTTACCCAGAATCCTTTGCAAACCTCAAAAATTTTGCTAAAAAAACACATGTTCCTCACATTTCTGTGGCAGAAAGTTCTGGAATCTGAGAGGAGTCACAAATTTCCTTCCACCCAGCATTCCCCCATGTCTCCCGATAAAAATGATACCTCACTTGTGTGGGTAGGCCTAGCGCCCGCGACAGGAAACGCCCCAAAGCGCAACATGGACACAGCCAAATTTTTGAAGGAAAACAGAGGTGTTTTTTGCAAAGTGCCTACCTGTAGATTTTGGCCTGTAGCTCAGCCGCCACCTAGGGAAACCTACCAAACCTGTGCATTTCTGAAAACTAGAGACCTAGGGGAATCCAAGATGAGGTGACTTGTGTGGCTCGGACCAGGTTCTGTTACCCAGAATCCTTTGCAAACCTCAAAATTTGGCTAAAAAACCACATGTTCCTCACATTTCTGTGGCAGAAAGTTCTGGAATCTGAGAGGAGCCACAAATTTCCTTCCACCCAGCGTTCCCCCACGTCTCCCGATAAAAATGTTACCTCACTTGTGTGGGTAGGCCTAGCGCACGCGACAGGAAACGCCCCAAAGCGCAACGTGGACACAGCCAAATTTTTGAAGGAAAACAGAGGTGTTTTTTGCAAAGTGCCTTCCTGTAGATTTTGGCCTGTAGCTCAGCCACCACCTAGGGAAACCTACCAAACCTGTGCCTTTCTGAAAACTAGAGACCTAGGGGAATCCAAGATGGGGTGACTTGTGTGGCTCGGACCAGGTTCTGTTACCCAGAATCCTTTGCAAACCTCAAAATTTGGCTAAAAAACCACACGTTCCTCACATTTCTGTGGCAGAAAGTTCTGGAATCTGAGAGGAGCCACAAATTTCCTTCCACCCAGCGTTCCCCCACGTCTCCCGATAAAAATGTTACCTCACTTGTGTGGGTAGGCCTAGCGCACGCGACAGGAAACGCCCCAAAGCGCAACGTGGACACAGCCAAATTTTTGAAGGAAAACAGAGGTGTTTTTTGCAAAGTGCCTTCCTGTAGATTTTGGCCTGTAGCTCAGCCGCCACCTAGGGAAACCTACCAAACCTGTGCATTTCTGAAAACTAGAGACCTAGGGGAATCCAAAATGGGGTGACTTGTGTGGCTCGGACCAGGTTCTGTTACCCAGAATCCTTTGCAAACCTCAAAAATTTTGCTAAAAAAACACATGTTCCTCACATTTCTGTGGCAGAAAGTTCTGGAATCTGAGAGGAGTCACAAATTTCCTTCCACCCAGCGTTCCCCCATGTCTCCCGATAAAAATGATACCTCACTTGTGTGGGTAGGCCTAGCGCCCGCGACAGGAAACGCCCCAAAGCGCAACGTGGACACAGACAAATTTTTGAAGGAAAACAGAGGTGTTTTTTGCAAAGTGCCTACCTGTAGATTTTGGCCTGTAGCTCAGCCACCACCTAGGGAAACCTACCAAACCTGTGCCTTTCTGAAAACTAGAGACCTAGGGGAATCCAAGATGGGGTGACTTGTGTGGCTCGGACCAGGTTCTGTTACCCAGAATCCTTTGCAAACCTCAAAATTTGGCTAAAAAACCACATGTTCCTCACATTTCTGTGGCAGAAAGTTCTGGAATCTGAGAGGAGCCACAAATTTCCTTCCACCCAGCGTTCCCCCACGTCTCCCGATAAAAATGTTACCTCACTTGTGTGGGTAGGCCTAGCGCACGCGACAGGAAACGCCCCAAAGCGCAACGTGGACACAGCCAAATTTTTGAAGGAAAACAGAGGTGTTTTTTGCAAAGTGCCTACCTGTAGATTTTGGCCTGTAGCTCAGCCGCCACCTAGGGAAACCTACCAAACCTGTGCATTTCTGAAAACTAGAGACCTAGGGGAATCCAAAATGGGGTGACTTGTGTGGCTCGGACCAGGTTCTGTTACCCAGAATCCTTTGCAAACCTCAAAAATTTTGCTAAAAAAACACATGTTCCTCACATTTCTGTGGCAGAAAGTTCTGGAATCTGAGAGGAGTCACAAATTTCCTTCCACCCAGCATTCCCCCATGTCTCCCGATAAAAATGATACCTCACTTGTGTGGGTAGGCCTAGCGCCCGCGACAGGAAACGCCCCAAAGCGCAACATGGACACAGCCAAATTTTTGAAGGAAAACAGAGGTGTTTTTTGCAAAGTGCCTACCTGTAGATTTTGGCCTGTAGCTCAGCCGCCACCTAGGGAAACCTACCAAACCTGTGCATTTCTGAAAACTAGAGACCTAGGGGAATCCAAGATGAGGTGACTTGTGTGGCTCGGACCAGGTTCTGTTACCCAGAATCCTTTGCAAACCTCAAAATTTGGCTAAAAAACCACATGTTCCTCACATTTCTGTGGCAGAAAGTTCTGGAATCTGAGAGGAGCCACAAATTTCCTTCCACCCAGCGTTCCCCCACGTCTCCCGATAAAAATGTTACCTCACTTGTGTGGGTAGGCCTAGCGCACGCGACAGGAAACGCCCCAAAGCGCAACGTGGACACAGCCAAATTTTTGAAGGAAAACAGAGGTGTTTTTTGCAAAGTGCCTTCCTGTAGATTTTGGCCTGTAGCTCAGCCGCCACCTAGGGAAACCTACCAAACCTGTGCATTTCTGAAAACTAGAGACCTAGGGGAATCCAAAATGGGGTGACTTGTGTGGCTCGGACCAGGTTCTGTTACCCAGAATCCTTTGCAAACCTCAAAAATTTTGCTAAAAAAACACATGTTCCTCACATTTCTGTGGCAGAAAGTTCTGGAATCTGAGAGGAGTCACAAATTTCCTTCCACCCAGCGTTCCCCCATGTCTCCTGATAAAAATGATACCTCACTTGTGTGGGTAGGCCTAGCGCCCGCGACAGGAAACGCCCCAAAGCGCAACGTGGACACAGACAAATTTTTGAAGGAAAACAGAGGTGTTTTTTGCAAAGTGCCTACCTGTAGATTTTGGCCTGTAGCTCAGCCACCACCTAGGGAAACCTACCAAACCTGTGCCTTTCTGAAAACTAGAGACCTAGGGGAATCCAAGATGGGGTGACTTGTGTGGCTCGGACCAGGTTCTGTTACCCAGAATCCTTTGCAAACCTCAAAATTTGGCTAAAAAACCACATGTTCCTCACATTTCTGTGGCAGAAAGTTCTGGAATCTGAGAGGAGCCACAAATTTCCTTCCACCCAGCGTTCCCCCACGTCTCCCGATAAAAATGTTACCTCACTTGTGTGGGTAGGCCTAGCGCACGCGACAGGAAACGCCCCAAAGCGCAACGTGGACACAGCCAAATTTTTGAAGGAAAACAGAGGTGTTTTTTGCAAAGTGCCTACCTGTAGATTTTGGCCTGTAGCTCAGCCGCCACCTAGGGAAACCTACCAAACCTGTGCATTTCTGAAAACTAGAGACCTAGGGGAATCCAAAATGGGGTGACTTGTGTGGCTCGGACCAGGTTCTGTTACCCAGAATCCTTTGCAAACCTCAAAAATTTTGCTAAAAAAACACATGTTCCTCACATTTCTGTGGCAGAAAGTAGTGGAATCTGAGAGGAGTCACAAATTTCCTTCCACCCAGCATTCCCCCATGTCTCCCGATAAAAATGATACCTCACTTGTGTGGGTAGGCCTAGCGCCCGCGACAGGAAACGCCCCAAAGCGCAACATGGACACAGCCAAATTTTTGAAGGAAAACAGAGGTGTTTTTTGCAAAGTGCCTACCTGTAGATTTTGGCCTGTAGCTCAGCCGCCACCTAGGGAAACCTACCAAACCTGTGCATTTCTGAAAACTAGAGACCTAGGGGAATCCAAGATGAGGTGACTTGTGTGGCTCGGACCAGGTTCTGTTACCCAGAATCCTTTGCAAATCTCCGAATTTGGCTAAAAAAACACATGTTCCTCAGATTTCTGTGGCAGAAAGTTCTGGAATCTGAGAGGAGCCACAAATTTCCTTCCACCCCGCGTTCCCCCACGTCTCCCGATAAAAATGATACCTCACTTGTGTGGGTAGGCCTAGCGCCCGCGACAGGAAACGCCCCAAAGCGCAACGTGGACACAGCCAAATTTTTGAAGGAAAACAGAGGTGTTTTTTGCAAAGTGCCTACCTGTAGATTTTGGCCTGTAGCTCAGCCGCCACCTAGGGAAACCTACCAAACCTGTGCATTTCTGGAAACTAGAGACCTAGGGGAATCCTAGATGGGGTGACTTGTGTGGCTCGGACCAGGTTCTGTTACCCAAAATACTTTGCAAACCTCAAAATTTGGCTAAAAAAACACATGTTCCTAACATTTCTGTGGCAGAAAGTTCTGGAATCTGAGAGGAGCCACAAATTTCCTTCCACCCAGCGTTCCCCAACGTCTCCCGATAAAAATGATACCTCACTTCTGTGGGTAGGCCTAGCGCACGTGACAGGAAATGCCCCAAAGCTCAACGTGGACACAGCCAAATTTTTGAAGGAAAACAGAGGTGTTTTTTGGAAAGTGCCTACCTGTAGATTTTGGCCTGTAGCTCAGCCGCCACCTAGGGAAACCTACCAAACCTGTGCATTTCTGAAAACTAGAGACCTAGGAAAATCCAAGATGGAGTGACTTGTGTGGCTCGGACCAGGTTCTGTTACCCAGAATCCTTTGCAAACCTCAAAATTTGGCCAAAAAAACACATGTTCCTCACATTTCTGTGGCAGAAAGTTCTGGAATCTGAGAGGAGCCACAAATTTCCTTCCACACAGCGTTCCCCCACGTCTCCCGATAAAAATGATACCTCACTTGTGTGGGTAGGCCTAGCGCCTGCAACAGGAAACGCCCCAAAGTGCAACGTGGACACAGACAAATTTTTGAAGGAAAAGAGAGGTGTTTTTTGCAAAGTGCCTACCTGTAGATTTTGGCCTGTAGCTCAGCCGCCACCTAGGGAAACCTACCAAACCTGTGCATTTCTGAAAACTAGAGACCTAGGGGAGTCCAAGATGGGGTGACTTGTGTGGCTCGGACTAGGTTCTGTTACCCAGAATCCTTTGCAAACCTCAAAATTTGGCTAAAAAAACACATGTTCCTCACATTTCTGTGGCAGAAAGTTCTGGAATCTGAGAGGAGCCACAAATTTCCTTCCACCCAGCGTTCCCCAACGTCTCCCGATAAAAATGATACCTCACTTGTGTGGGTAGGCCTAGCGCCCGCGACAGGAAACGCCCCAAAGCGCAACGTGGACACAGACAAATTTTTGAAGGAAAAGAGAGGTGTTTTTTGCAAAGTGCCTACCTGTAGATTTTGGCCTGTAGCTCAGCCACCACCTAGGGAAACCTACCAAACCTGTGCCTTTCTGAAAACTAGAGACCTAGGGGAATCCAAGATGGGGTGACTTGTGTGGCTCGGACCAGGTTCTGTTACCCAGAATCCTTTGCAAACCTCAAAATTTGGCTAAAAAACCACATGTTCCTCACATTTCTGTGGCAGAAAGTTCTGGAATCTGAGAGGAGCCACAAATTTCCTTCCACCCAGCGTTCCCCCACGTCTCCCGATAAAAATGTTACCTCACTTGTGTGGGTAGGCCTAGCGCACGCGACAGGAACCGCCCCAAAGCGCAACGTGGACACAGCCAAATTTTTGAAGGAAAACAGAGGTGTTTTTTGCAAAGTGCCTACCTGTAGATTTTGGCCTGTAGCTCAGCCGCCACCTAGGGAAACCTACCAAACCTGTGCATTTCTGAAAACTAGAGACCTAGGGGAATCCAAAATGGGGTGACTTGTGTGGCTCGGACCAGGTTCTGTTACCCAGAATCCTTTGCAAACCTCAAAAATTTTGCTAAAAAAACACATGTTCCTCACATTTCTGTGGCAGAAAGTTCTGGAATCTGAGAGGAGTCACAAATTTCCTTCCACCCAGCGTTCCCCCATGTCTCCCGATAAAAATGATACCTCACTTGTGTGGGTAGGCCTAGCGCCCGCGACAGGAAACGCCCCAAAGCGCAACATGGACACAGCCAAATTTTTGAAGGAAAACAGAGGTGTTTTTTGCAAAGTGCCTACCTGTAGATTTTGGCCTGTAGCTCAGCCGCCACCTAGGGAAACCTACCAAACCTGTGCATTTCTAAAAACTAGAGACCTAGGGGAATCCAAGATGAGGTGACTTGTGTGGCTCGGACCAGGTTCTGTTACCCAGAATCCTTTGCAAATCTCCGAATTTGGCTAAAAAAACACATGTTCCTCAGATTTCTGTGGCAGAAAGTTCTGGAATCTGAGAGGAGCCACAAATTTCCTTCACCCCGCGTTCCCCCACGTCTCCCGATAAAAATGATACCTCACTTGTGTGGGTAGGCCTAGCGCCCGCGACAGGAAACGCCCCAAAGCGCAACGTGGACACAGCCAAATTTTTGAAGGAAAACAGAGGTGTTTTTTGCAAAGTGCCTACCTGTAGATTTTGGCCTGTAGCTCAGCCGCCACCTAGGGAAACCTACCAAACCTGTGCATTTCTGGAAACTAGAGACCTAGGGGAATCCTAGATGGGGTGACTTGTGTGGCTCGGACCAGGTTCTGTTACCCAAAATACTTTGCAAACCTCAAAATTTGGCTAAAAAAACACATGTTCCTAACATTTCTGTGGCAGAAAGTTCTGGAATCTGAGAGGAGCCACAAATTTCCTTCCACCCAGCGTTCCCCAACGTCTCCCGATAAAAATGATACCTCACTTCTGTGGGTAGGCCTAGCGCACGTGACAGGAAATGCCCCAAAGCTCAACGTGGACACAGCCAAATTTTTGAAGGAAAACAGAGGTGTTTTTTGGAAAGTGCCTACCTGTAGATTTTGGCCTGTAGCTCAGCCGCCACCTATTGAAACCTACCAAACCTGTGCATTTCTGAAAACTAGAGACCTAGGAAAATCCAAGATGGAGTGACTTGTGTGGCTCGGACCAGGTTCTGTTACCCAGAATCCTTTGCAAACCTCAAAATTTGGCCAAAAAAACACATGTTCCTCACATTTCTGTGGCAGAAAGTTCTGGAATCTGAGAGGAGCCACAAATTTCCTTCCACACAGCGTTCCCCCACGTCTCCCGATAAAAATGATACCTCACTTGTGTGGGTAGGCCTAGCGCCTGCAACAGGAAACGCCCCAAAGTGCAACGTGGACACAGACAAATTTTTGAAGGAAAAGAGAGGTGTTTTTTGCAAAGTGCCTACCTATAGATTTTGGCCTGTAGCTCAGCCGCCACCTAGGGAAACCTACCAAACCTGTGCATTTCTGAAAACTAGAGACCTAGGGGAGTCCAAGATGGGGTGACTTGTGTGGCTCGGACCAGGTTCTGTTACATAGAATCCTTTGCAAACCTCAAAATTTGGCTAAAAAAACACATGTTCCTCACATTTCTCTGGCAGAAAGTTCTGGAATCTGAGAGGAGCCACAAATTTCCTTCCACCAAGCGTTCCCCCGCGTCTCCCGATAAAAATGATACCTCACTTGTGTGGGTAGGCCTAGCGCCCGCGACAGGAAACGCCCCAAAGCGCAACGTGGACACAGACAAATTTTTGAAGGAAAAGAGAGGTGTTTTTTGCAAAGTGCCTACCTGTAGATTTTGGCCTGTAGCTCAGCCACCACCTAGGGAAACCTACCAAACCTGTGCCTTTCTAAAAACTAGAGACCTAGGGGAATCCAAGATGGGGTGACTTGTGTGGCTCGGACCAGGTTCTGTTACCCAGAATCCTTTGCAAATCTCCGAATTTGGCTAAAAAAACACATGTTCCTCAGATTTCTGTGGCAGAAAGTTCTGGAATCTGAGAGGAGCCACAAATTTCCTTCCACCCCGCGTTCCCCCACGTCTCCCGATAAAAATGATACCTCACTTGTGTGGGTAGGCCTAGCGCCCGCGACAGGAAACGCCCCAAAGCGCAACGTGGACACAGCCAAATTTTTGAAGGAAAACAGAGGTGTTTTTTGCAAAGTGCCTACCTGTAGATTTTGGCCTGTAGCTCAGCCGCCACCTAGGGAAACCTACCAAACCTGTGCATTTCTGGAAACTAGAGACCTAGGGGAATCCTAGATGGGGTGACTTGTGTGGCTCGGACCAGGTTCTGTTACCCAAAATACTTTGCAAACCTCAAAATTTGGCTAAAAAAACACATGTTCCTAACATTTCTGTGGCAGAAAGTTCTGGAATCTGAGAGGAGCCACAAATTTCCTTCCACCCAGCGTTCCCCAACGTCTCCCGATAAAAATGATACCTCACTTCTGTGGGTAGGCCTAGCGCACGTGACAGGAAATGCCCCAAAGCTCAACGTGGACACAGCCAAATTTTTGAAGGAAAACAGAGGTGTTTTTTGGAAAGTGCCTACCTGTAGATTTTGGCCTGTAGCTCAGCCGCCACCTAGGGAAACCTACCAAACCTGTGCATTTCTGAAAACTAGAGACCTAGGAAAATCCAAGATGGAGTGACTTGTGTGGCTCGGACCAGGTTCTGTTACCCAGAATCCTTTGCAAACCTCAAAATTTGGCCAAAAAAACACATGTTCCTCACATTTCTGTGGCAGAAAGTTCTGGAATCTGAGAGGAGCCACAAATTTCCTTCCACACAGCGTTCCCCCACGTCTCCCGATAAAAATGATACCTCACTTGTGTGGGTAGGCCTAGCGCCTGCAACAGGAAACGCCCCAAAGTGCAACGTGGACACAGACAAATTTTTGAAGGAAAAGAGAGGTGTTTTTTGCAAAGTGCCTACCTGTAGATTTTGGCCTGTAGCTCAGCCGCCACCTAGGGAAACCTACCAAACCTGTGCATTTCTGAAAACTAGAGACCTAGGGGAGTCCAAGATGGGGTGACTTGTGTGGCTCGGACTAGGTTCTGTTACCCAGAATCCTTTGCAAACCTCAAAATTTGGCTAAAAAAACACATGTTCCTCACATTTCTGTGGCAGAAAGTTCTGGAATCTGAGAGGAGCCACAAATTTCCTTCCACCCAGCGTTCCCCAACGTCTCCCGATAAAAATGATACCTCACTTGTGTGGGTAGGCCTAGCGCCCGCGACAGGAAACGCCCCAAAGCGCAACGTGGACACAGACAAATTTTTGAAGGAAAAGAGAGGTGTTTTTTGCAAAGTGCCTACCTGTAGATTTTGGCCTGTAGCTCAGCCACCACCTAGGGAAACCTACCAAACCTGTGCCTTTCTGAAAACTAGAGACCTAGGGGAATCCAAGATGGGGTGACTTGTGTGGCTCGGACCAGGTTCTGTTACCCAGAATCCTTTGCAAACCTCAAAATTTGGCTAAAAAACCACATGTTCCTCACATTTCTGTGGCAGAAAGTTCTGGAATCTGAGAGGAGCCACAAATTTCCTTCCACCCAGCGTTCCCCCACGTCTCCCGATAAAAATGTTACCTCACTTGTGTGGGTAGGCCTAGCGCACGCGACAGGAAACGCCCCAAAGCGCAACGTGGACACAGCCAAATTTTTGAAGGAAAACAGAGGTGTTTTTTGCAAAGTGCCTACCTGTAGATTTTGGCCTGTAGCTCAGCCGCCACCTAGGGAAACCTACCAAACCTGTGCATTTCTGAAAACTAGAGACCTAGGGGAATCCAAAATGGGGTGACTTGTGTGGCTCGGACCAGGTTCTGTTACCCAGAATCCTTTGCAAACCTCAAAAATTTTGCTAAAAAAACACATGTTCCTCACATTTCTGTGGCAGAAAGTTCTGGAATCTGAGAGGAGTCACAAATTTCCTTCCACCCAGCGTTCCCCCATGTCTCCCGATAAAAATGATACCTCACTTGTGTGGGTAGGCCTAGCGCCCGCGACAGGAAACGCCCCAAAGCGCAACATGGACACAGCCAAATTTTTGAAGGAAAACAGAGGTGTTTTTTGCAAAGTGCCTACCTGTAGATTTTGGCCTGTAGCTCAGCCGCCACCTAGGGAAACCTACCAAACCTGTGCATTTCTGAAAACTAGAGACCTAGGGGAATCCAAGATGAGGTGACTTGTGTGGCTCGGACCAGGTTCTGTTACCCAGAATCCTTTGCAAATCTCCGAATTTGGCTAAAAAAACACATGTTCCTCAGATTTCTGTGGCAGAAAGTTCTGGAATCTGAGAGGAGCCACAAATTTCCTTCCACCCCGAGTTCCCCCACGTCTCCCGATAAAAATGATACCTCACTTGTGTGGGTAGGCCTAGCGCCCGCGACAGGAAACGCCCCAAAGCGCAACGTGGACACAGCCAAATTTTTGAAGGAAAACAGAGGTGTTTTTTGCAAAGTGCCTACCTGTAGATTTTGGCCTGTAGCTCAGCCGCCACCTAGGGAAACCTACCAAACCTGTGCATTTCTGGAAACTAGAGACCTAGGGGAATCCTAGATGGGGTGACTTGTGTGGCTCGGACCAGGTTCTGTTACCCAAAATACTTTGCAAACCTCAAAATTTGGCTAAAAAAACACATGTTCCTAACATTTCTGTGGCAGAAAGTTCTGGAATCTGAGAGGAGCCACAAATTTCCTTCCACCCAGCGTTCCCCAACGTCTCCCGATAAAAATGATACCTCACTTCTGTGGGTAGGCCTAGCGCACGTGACAGGAAATGCCCCAAAGCTCAACGTGGACACAGCCAAATTTTTGAAGGAAAACAGAGGTGTTTTTTGGAAAGTGCCTACCTGTAGATTTTGGCCTGTAGCTCAGCCGCCACCTATTGAAACCTACCAAACCTGTGCATTTCTGAAAACTAGAGACTTAGGAAAATCCAAGATGGAGTGACTTGTGTGGCTCGGACCAGGTTCTGTTACCCAGAATCCTTTGCAAACCTCAAAATTTGGCCAAAAAAACACATGTTCCTCACATTTCTGTGGCAGAAAGTTCTGGAATCTGAGAGGAGCCACAAATTTCCTTCCACACAGCGTTCCCCCACGTCTCCCGATAAAAATGATACCTCACTTGTGTGGGTAGGCCTAGCGCCTGCAACAGGAAACGCCCCAAAGTGCAACGTGGACACAGACAAATTTTTGAAGGAAAAGAGAGGTGTTTTTTGCAAAGTGCCTACCTATAGATTTTGGCCTGTAGCTCAGCCGCCACCTAGGGAAACCTACCAAACCTGTGCATTTCTGAAAACTAGAGACCTAGGGGAGTCCAAGATGGGGTGACTTGTGTGGCTCGGACCAGGTTCTGTTACATAGAATCCTTTGCAAACCTCAAAATTTGGCTAAAAAAACACATGTTCCTCACATTTCTCTGGCAGAAAGTTCTGGAATCTGAGAGGAGCCACAAATTTCCTTCCACCAAGCGTTCCCCCGCGTCTCCCGATAAAAATGATACCTCACTTGTGTGGGTAGGCCTAGCGCCCGCGACAGGAAACGCCCCAAAGCGCAACGTGGACACAGACAAATTTTTGAAGGAAAAGAGAGGTGTTTTTTGCAAAGTGCCTACCTGTAGATTTTGGCCTGTAGCTCAGCCACCACCTAGGGAAACCTACCAAACCTGTGCCTTTCTAAAAACTAGAGACCTAGGGGAATCCAAGATGGGGTGACTTGTGTGGCTCGGACCAGGTTCTGTTACCCAGAATCCTTTGCAAACCTCAAAATTTGGCTAAAAAACCACATGTTCCTCACATTTCTGTGGCAGAAAGTTCTGGAATCTGAGAGGAGCCACAAATTTCCTTCCACCCAGCGTTCCCCCACGTCTCCCGATAAAAATGTTACCTCACTTGTGTGGGTAGGCCTAGCGCACGCGACAGGAAACGCCCCAAAGCGCAACGTGGACACAGCCAAATTTTTGAAGGAAAACAGAGGTGTTTTTTGCAAAGTGCCTACCTGTAGATTTTGGCCTGTAGCTCAGCCGCCACCTAGGAAACCTACCAAACCTGTGCATTTCTGAAAACTAGAGACCTAGGGGAATCCAAAATGGGGTGACTTGTGTGGCTCGGACCAGGTTCTGTTACCCAGAATCCTTTGCAAACCTCAAAAATTTTGCTAAAAAAACACATGTTCCTCACATTTCTGTGGCAGAAAGTTCTGGAATCTGAGAGGAGTCACAAATTTCCTTCCACCCAGCGTTCCCCCATGTCTCCCGATAAAAATGATACCTCACTTGTGTGGGTAGACCTAGCGCCCGCGACAGGAAACGCCCCAAAGCGCAACATGGACACAGCCAAATTTTTGAAGGAAAACAGAGGTGTTTTTTGCAAAGTGCCTACCTGTAGATTTTGGCCTGTAGCTCAGCCGCCACCTAGGGAAACCTACCAAACCTGTGCATTTCTGAAAACTAGAGACCTAGGGGAATCCAAGATGAGGTGACTTGTGTGGCTCGGACCAGGTTCTGTTACCCAGAATCCTTTGCAAATCTCCGAATTTGGCTAAAAAAACACATGTTCCTCAGATTTCTGTGGCAGAAAGTTCTGGAATCTGAGAGGAGCCACAAATTTCCTTCCACCCCGCGTTCCCCCACGTCTCCCGATAAAAATGATACCTCACTTGTGTGGGTAGGCCTAGCGCCCGCGACAGGAAACGCCCCAAAGCGCAACGTGGACACAGCCAAATTTTTGAAGGAAAACAGAGGTGTTTTTTGCAAAGTGCCTACCTGTAGATTTTGGCCTGTAGCTCAGCCGCCACCTAGGGAAACCTACCAAACCTGTGCATTTCTGGAAACTAGAGACCTAGGTGAATCCTAGATGGGGTGACTTGTGTGGCTCGGACCAGGTTCTGTTACCCAAAATACTATGCAAACCTCAAAATTTGGCTAAAAAAAACACATGTTCCTAACATTTCTGTGGCAGAAAGTTCTGGAATCTGAGAGGAGCCACCAATTTCCTTCCACCCAGCGTTCCCCAACGTCTCCCGATAAAAATGATACCTCACTTCTGTGGGTAGGCCTAGCGCACGTGACAGGAAATGCCCCAAAGCTCAACGTGGACACAGCCAAATTTTTGAAGGAAAACAGAGGTGTTTTTTGGAAAGTGCCTACCTGTAGATTTTGGCCTGTAGCTCAGCCACCACCTAGGGAAACCTACCAAACCTGTGCATTTCTGAAAACTAGAGACCTAGGAAAATCCAAGATGGAGTGACTTGTGTGGCTCGGACCAGGTTCTGTTACCCAGAATCCTTTGCAAACCTCAAAATTTGGCCAAAAAAACACATGTTCCTCACATTTCTGTGGCAGAAAGTTCTGGAATCTGAGAGGAGCCACAAATTTCCTTCCACACAGCGTTCCCCCACGTCTCCCGATAAAAATGATACCTCACTTGTGTGGGTAGGCCTAGCGCCTGCAACAGGAAACGCCCCAAAGTGCAACGTGGACACAGACAAATTTTTGAAGGAAAAGAGAGGTGTTTTTTGCAAAGTGCCTACCTGTAGATTTTGGCCTGTAGCTCAGCCGCCACCTAGGGAAACCTACCAAACCTGTGCATTTCTGAAAACTAGAGACCTAGGGGAGTCCAAGATGGGGTGACTTGTGTGGCTCAGACTGGGTTCTGTTACCCAGAATCCTTTGCAAACCTCAAAATTTGGCTAAAAAAACACATGTTCCTCACATTTCTGTGGCAGAAAGTTCTGGAATCTGAGAGGAGCCACAAATTTCCTTCCACCCAGCGTTCCCCAATGTCTCCCGATAAAAATGATACCTCACTTGTGTGGGTAGGCCTAGCGCCCGCGACAGGAAACGCCCCAAAGCGCAACGTGGACACAGACAAATTTTTGAAGGAAAAGAGAGGTGTTTTTTGCAAAGTGCCTACCTGTAGATTTTGGCCTGTAGCTCAGCCACCACCTAGGGAAACCTACCAAACCTGTGCCTTTCTGAAAACTAGAGACCTAGGGGAATCCAAGATGGGGTGACTTGTGTGGCTCGGACCAGGTTCTGTTACCCAGAATCCTTTGCAAACCTCAAAATTTGGCTAAAAAACCACATGTTCCTCACATTTCTGTGGCAGAAAGTTCTGGAATCTGAGAGGAGCCACAAATTTCCTTCCACCCAGCGTTCCCCCACGTCTCCCGATAAAAATGTTACCTCACTTGTGTGGGTAGGCCTAGCGCACGCGACAGGAAACGCCCCAAAGCGCAACGTGGACACAGCCAAATTTTTGAAGGAAAACAGAGGTGTTTTTTGCAAAGTGCCTACCTGTAGATTTTGGCCTGTAGCTCAGCCGCCACCTAGGGAAACCTACCAAACCTGTGCATTTCTGAAAACTAGAGACCTAGGGGAATCCAAGATGGGGTGACTTGTGTGGCTCGGACCAGGTTCTGTTACCCAGAATCCTTTGCAAACCTCAAAATTTGGCTAAAAAACCACATGTTCCTCACATTTCTGTGGCAGAAAGTTCTGGAATCTGAGAGGAGCCACAAATTTCCTTCCACCCAGCGTTCCCCCACGTCTCCCGATAAAAATGTTACCTCACTTGTGTGGGTAGGCCTAGCGCACGCGACAGGAAACGCCCCAAAGCGCAACGTGGACACAGCCAAATTTTTGAAGGAAAACAGAGGTGTTTTTTGCAAAGTGCCTACCTGTAGATTTTGGCCTGTAGCTCAGCCGCCACCTAGGGAAACCTACCAAACCTGTGCATTTCTGAAAACTAGAGACCTAGGGGAATCCAAGATGGGGTGACTTGTGTGGCTCGGACCAGGTTCTGTTACCCAGAATCCTTTGCAAACCTCAAAATTTGGCTAAAAAACCACATGTTCCTCACATTTCTGTGGCAGAAAGTTCTGGAATCTGAGAGGAGCCACAAATTTCCTTCCACCCAGCGTTCCCCCACGTCTCCCGATAAAAATGTTACCTCACTTGTGTGGGTAGGCCTAGCGCACGCGACAGGAAACGCCCCAAAGCGCAACGTGGACACAGCCAAATTTTTGAAGGAAAACAGAGGTGTTTTTTGCAAAGTGCCTACCTGTAGATTTTGGCCTGTAGCTCAGCCGCCACCTAGGGAAACCTACCAAACCTGTGCATTTCTGAAAACTAGAGACCTAGGGGAATCCAAGATGAGGTGACTTGTGTGGCTCGGACCAGGTTCTGTTACCCAGAATCCTTTGCAAATCTCCGAATTTGGCTAAAAAAACACATGTTCCTCAGATTTCTGTGGCAGAAAGTTCTGGAATCTGAGAGGAGCCACAAATTTCCTTCCACCCCGCGTTCCCCCACGTCTCCCGATAAAAATGATACCTCACTTGTGTGGGTAGGCCTAGCGCCCGCGACAGGAAACGCCCCAAAGCGCAACGTGGACACAGCCAAATTTTTGAAGGAAAACAGAGGTGTTTTTTGCAAAGTGCCTACCTGTAGATTTTGGCCTGTAGCTCAGCCGCCACCTAGGGAAACCTACCAAACCTGTGCATTTCTGGAAACTAGAGACCTAGGGGAATCCTAGATGGGGTGACTTGTGTGGCTCGGACCAGGTTCTGTTACCCAAAATACTATGCAAACCTCAAAATTTGGCTAAAAAAAACACATGTTCCTAACATTTCTGTGGCAGAAAGTTCTGGAATCTGAGAGGAGCCACCAATTTCCTTCCACCCAGCGTTCCCCAACGTCTCCCGATAAAAATGATACCTCACTTCTGTGGGTAGGCCTAGCGCACGTGACAGGAAATGCCCCAAAGCTCAACGTGGACACAGCCAAATTTTTGAAGGAAAACAGAGGTGTTTTTTGGAAAGTGCCTACCTGTAGATTTTGGCCTGTAGCTCAGCCACCACCTAGGGAAACCTACCAAACCTGTGCATTTCTGAAAACTAGAGACCTAGGAAAATCCAAGATGGAGTGACTTGTGTGGCTCGGACCAGGTTCTGTTACCCAGAATCCTTTGCAAACCTCAAAATTTGGCCAAAAAAACACATGTTCCTCACATTTCTGTGGCAGAAAGTTCTGGAATCTGAGAGGAGCCACAAATTTCCTTCCACACAGCGTTCCCCCACGTCTCCCGATAAAAATGATACCTCACTTGTGTGGGTAGGCCTAGCGCCTGCAACAGGAAACGCCCCAAAGTGCAACGTGGACACAGACAAATTTTTGAAGGAAAAGAGAGGTGTTTTTTGCAAAGTGCCTACCTGTAGATTTTGGCCTGTAGCTCAGCCGCCACCTAGGGAAACCTACCAAACCTGTGCATTTCTGAAAACTAGAGACCTAGGGGAGTCCAAGATGGGGTGACTTGTGTGGCTCAGACTAGGTTCTGTTACCCAGAATCCTTTGCAAACCTCAAAATTTGGCTAAAAAAACACATGTTCCTCACATTTCTGTGGCAGAAAGTTCTGGAATCTGAGAGGAGCCACAAATTTCCTTCCACCCAGCGTTCCCCAACGTCTCCCGATAAAAATGATACCTCACTTGTGTGGGTAGGCCTAGCGCCCGCGACAGGAAACGCCCCAAAGCGCAACGTGGACACAGACAAATTTTTGAAGGAAAAGAGAGGTGTTTTTTGCAAAGTGCCTACCTGTAGATTTTGGCCTGTAGCTCAGCCACCACCTAGGGAAACCTACCAAACCTGTGCCTTTCTGAAAACTAGAGACCTAGGGGAATCCAAGATGGGGTGACTTGTGTGGCTCGGACCAGGTTCTGTTACCCAGAATCCTTTGCAAACCTCAAAATTTGGCTAAAAAACCACATGTTCCTCACATTTCTGTGGCAGAAAGTTCTGGAATCTGAGAGGAGCCACAAATTTCCTTCCACCCAGCGTTCCCCCACGTCTCCCGATAAAAATGTTACCTCACTTGTGTGGGTAGGCCTAGCGCACGCGACAGGAAACGCCCCAAAGAGCAACGTGGACACAGCCAAATTTTTGAAGGAAAACAGAGGTGTTTTTTGCAAAGTGCCTACCTGTAGATTTTGGCCTGTAGCTCAGCCGCCACCTAGGGAAACCTACCAAACCTGTGCATTTCTGAAAACTAGAGACCTAGGGGAATCCAAGATGGGGTGACTTGTGTGGCTCGGACCAGGTTCTGTTACCCAGAATCCTTTGCAAACCTCAAAATTTGGCTAAAAAACCACATGTTCCTCACATTTCTGTGGCAGAAAGTTCTGGAATCTGAGAGGAGCCACAAATTTCCTTCCACCCAGCGTTCCCCCACGTCTCCCGATAAAAATGTTACCTCACTTGTGTGGGTAGGCCTAGCGCACGCGACAGGAAACGCCCCAAAGCGCAACGTGGACACAGCCAAATTTTTGAAGGAAAACAGAGGTGTTTTTTGCAAAGTGCCTACCTGTAGATTTTGGCCTGTAGCTCAGCCGCCACCTAGGGAAACCTACCAAACCTGTGCATTTCTGAAAACTAGAGACCTAGGAAAATCCAAGATGGAGTGACTTGTGTGGCTCGGACCAGGTTCTGTTACCCAGAATCCTTTGCAAACCTCAAAATTTGGCCAAAAAAACACATGTTCCTCACATTTCTGTGGCAGAAAGTTCTGGAATCTGAGAGGAGCCACAAATTTCCTTCCACACAGCGTTCCCCCACATCTCCCGATAAAAATGATACCTCACTTGTGTGGGTAGGCCTAGCGCCTGCAACAGGAAACGCCCCAAAGTGCAACGTGGACACAGACAAATTTTTGAAGGAAAAGAGAGGTGTTTTTTGCAAAGTGCCTACCTGTAGATTTTGGCCTGTAGCTCAGCCGCCACCTAGGGAAACCTACCAAACCTGTGCATTTCTGAAAACTAGAGACCTAGGGGAGTCCAAGATGGGGTGACTTGTGTGGCTCGGACCAGGTTCTGTTACCCAGAATCCTTTGCAAACCTCAAAATTTGGCTAAAAAAACACATGTTCCTCACATTTCTGTGGCAGAAAGTTCTGGAATCTGAGAGGAGCCACAAATTTCCTTCCACCAAGCGTTCCCCCGCGTCTCCCGATAAAAATGATACCTCACTTTTGTGTGTAGGCCTAGCGCCCGCGACAGGAAACGCCCCAAAGCGCAACGTGGACACAGACAAATTTTTGAAGGAAAAGAGAGGTGTTTTTTGCAAAGTGCCTACCTGTAGATTTTGGCCTGTAGCTCAGCTACCACCTAGGGAAACCTACCAAACCTGTGCCTTTCTGAAAACTAGAGACCTAGGGGAATCCAAGATGGGGTGACTTGTGTGGCTCGGACCAGGTTCTGTTACCCAGAATCCTTTGCGAACCTCAAAATTTGGCTAAAAAACCACATGTTCCTCACATTTCTGTGGCAGAAAGTTATGGAATCTGAGAGGAGCCACAAATTTCCTTCCACCCAGCGTTCCCCCACGTCTCCCGATAAAAATGTTACCTCACTTGTGTGGGTAGGCCTAGCGCACGCGACAGGAAACGCCCCAAAGCGCAACGTGGACACAGCCAAATTTTTGAAGGAAAACAGAGGTGTTTTTTGCAAAGTGCCTACCTGTAGATTTTGGCCTGTAGCTCAGCCGCCACCTAGGGAAACCTACCAAACCTGTGCATTTCTGAAAACTAGAGACCTAGGGGAATCCAAGATGGGGTGACTTGTGTGGCTCGGACCAGGTTCTGTTACCCAGAATCCTTTGCAAACCTCAAAAATGTTGCTAAAAAACACATGTTCCTCACATTTCTGTGGCAGAAAGTTCTGGAATCTGAGAGGAGTCACAAATTTCCTTCCACCCAGCGTTCCCCCATGTCTCCCGATAAAAATGATACCTCACTTGTGTGGGTAGGCCTAGCGCCCGCGACAGGAAACGCCCCAAAGCGCAACGTGGACACAGCCACATTTTTGAAGGAAAACAGAGGTGTTTTTTGCAAAGTGCCTACCTGTAGATTTTGGCCTGTAGCTTAGCCGCCACCTAGGGAAACCTACCAAACCTGTGCATTTCTGAAAACTAGAGACCTAGGGGAATCCAAGATGGGGTGACTTGTGTGGCTCGGACCAGGTTCTGTTACCCAGAATCCTTAGCAAACCTCAAAATTTGGCTAAAAAAACACATGTTCCTCACATTTCTGTGGCAGAAAGTTCTGGAATCTGAGAGGAGCCACAAATTTCCTTCCACCCAGCGTTCCCCCACGTCTCCCGATAAAAATGATACCTCACTTGTGTGGGTAGGCCTAGCGCCCGCGACAGGAAACGCCCCAAAGCGCAACATGGACACAGCCAAATTTTTGAAGGAAAACAGAGGTGTTTTTTGCAAAGTGCCTACCTGTAGATTTTGGCCTGTAGCTCAGCCGCCACCTAGGGAAACCTACCAAACCTGTGCATTTCTGAAAACTAGAGACCTAGGGGAATCCAAGATGAGGTGACTTGTGTGGCTCGGACCAGGTTCTGTTACCCAGAATCCTTTGCAAACCTCCGAATTTGGCTAAAAAAACACATGTTCCTCAGATTTCTGTGGCAGAAAGTTCTGGAATCTGAGAGGAGCCACAAATTTCCTTCCACCACACGTTCCCCCACGTCTCCCGATAAAAATGATACCTCACTTGTGTGGGTAGGCCTAGCGCCCGCGACAGGAAACGCACCAAAGCGCAACGTGGACGCAGCCAAATTTTTGAAGGAAAACAGAGGTGTTTTTTGCAAAGTGCCTACCTGTAGATTTTGGCCTGTAGCTCAGACGCCACCTAGGGAAACCTACCAAACCTGTGCATTTCTGAAAACTAGAGACCTAGGGGAATCCAAGATGGGGAGACTTGTGTGGCTCGGACCAGGTTCTGTTACCCAGAATCCTTTGCAAACCTCAAAATTTGGCTAAAAAAACACATGTTCCTCACATTTCTGTGGCAGAAAGTTCTGGAATCTGAGAGGAGCCACAAATTTCCTTCCACACAGCGTTCCCCCACGTCTCCCGATAAAAATGATACCTCACTTGTGTGGGTAGGCCTAGCGCCTGCAACAGGAAACGCCCCAAAGCGCAACGTGGACACAGACAAATTTTTGAAGGAAAAGAGAGGTGTTTTTTGCAAAGTGCCTACCTGTAGATTTTGGCCTGTAGCTCAGCCACCACCTAGGGAAACCTACCAAACCTGTGCCTTTCTGAAAACTAGAGACCTACGGGAATCCAAGATGGGGTGACTTGTGTGGCTCGGACCAGGTTCTGTTACCCAGAATCCTTTGCGAACCTCAAAATTTGGCTAAAAAACCACATGTTCCTCACATTTCTGTGGCAGAAAGTTCTGGAATCTGAGAGGAGCCACAAATTTCCTTCCACACAGCGTTCCCCCACGTCTCCCGATAAAAATGATACCTCACTTGTGTGGGTAGGCCTAGCGCCTGCAACAGGAAACGCCCCAAAGTGCAACGTGGACACAGACAAATTTTTGAAGGAAAAGAGAGGTGTTTTTTGCAAAGTGCCTACCTGTAGATTTTGGCCTGTAGCTCAGCCGCCACCTAGGGAAACCTACCAAACCTGTGCATTTCTGAAAACTAGAGACCTAGGGGAGTCCAAGATGGGGTGACTTGTGTGGCTCGGACCAGGTTCTGTTACCCAGAATCCTTTGCAAACCTCAAAATTTGGCTAAAAAAACACATGTTCCTCACATTTCTGTGGCAGAAAGTTCTGGAATCTGAGAGGAGCCACAAATTTCCTTCCACCAAGCGTTCCCCCGCGTCTCCCGATAAAAATGATACCTCACTTGTGTGGGTAGGCCTAGCGCCCGCGACAGGAAACGCCCCAAAGCGCAACGTGGACACAGACAAATTTTTGAAGGAAAAGAGAGGTGTTTTTTGCAAAGTGCCTACCTGTAGATTTTGGCCTGTAGCTCAGCCACCACCTAGGGAAACCTACCAAACCTGTGCCTTTCTGAAAACTAGAGACCTACGGGAATCCAAGATGGGGTGACTTGTGTGGCTCGGACCAGGTTCTGTTACCCAGAATCCTTTGCGAACCTCAAAATTTGGCTAAAAAACCACATGTTCCTCACATTTCTGTGGCAGAAAGTTCTGGAATCTGAGAGGAGCCACAAATTTCCTTCCACCCAGCGTTCCCCCACGTCTCCCGATAAAAATGTTACCTCACTTGTGTGGGTAGGCCTAGCGCACGCGACAAGAAACGCCCCAAAGCGCAACGTGGACACAGCCAAATTTTTGAAGGAAAACAGAGGTGTTTTTTGCAAAGTGCCTACCTGTAGATTTTGGCCTGTAGCTCAGCCGCCACCTAGGGAAACCTACCAAACCTGTGCATTTCTGAAAACTAGAGACCTAGGGGAATCCAAGATGGGGTGACTTGTGTGGCTCGGACCAGGTTCTGTTACCCAGAATCCTTTGCAAACCTCAAAAATGTTGCTAAAAAACACATGTTCCTCACATTTCTGTGGCAGAAAGTTCTGGAATCTGAGAGGAGTCACAAATTTCCTTCCACCCAGCGTTCCCCCATGTCTCCCGATAAAAATGATACCTCACTTGTGTGGGTAGGCCTAGCGCCCGCGACAGGAAACGCCCCAAAGCGCAACGTGGACACAGCCACATTTTTAAAGGAAAACAGAGGTGTTTTTTGCAAAGTGCCTACCTGTAGATTTTGGCCTGTAGCTTAGCCGCCACCTAGGGAAACCTACCAAACCTGTGCATTTCTGAAAACTAGAGACCTAGGGGAATCCAAGATGGGGTGACTTGTGTGGCTCGGACCAGGTTCTGTTACCCAGAATCCTTTGCAAACCTCAAAATTTGGCTAAAAAAACACATGTTCCTCAGATTTCTGTGGCAGAAAGTTATGGAATCTGAGAGGAGCCACAAATTTCCTTCCACCCAGCGTTCCCCCACGTCTCCCGATAAAAATGTTACCTCACTTGTGTGGGTAGGCCTAGCGCCCGCGACAGGAAACGCCCCAAAGCGCAACGTGGACACAGCCAAATTTTTGAAGGAAAAGAGAGGTGTTTTTTGCAAAGTGCCTACCTGTAGATTTTGGCCTGTAGCTCAGCCGCCACCTAGGGAAACCTACCAAACCTGTGCATTTCTGGAAACTAGAGACCTAGGGGAATCCTAGATGGGGTGACTTGTGTGGCTCGGACCAGGTTCTGTTACCCAAAATACTTTGCAAACCTCAAAATTTGGCTAAAAAAACACATGTTCCTAACATTTCTGTGGCAGAAAGTTCTGGAATCTGAGAGGAGCCACAAATTTCCTTCCACCCAGCGTTCCCCAACGTCTCCCGATAAAAATGATACCTCACTTCTGTGGGTAGGCCTAGCGCACGTGACAGGAAATGCCCCAAAGCTCAACGTGGACACAGCCAAATTTTTGAAGGAAAACAGAGGTGTTTTTTGGAAAGTGCCTACCTGTAGGTTTTGGCCTGTAGCTCAGCCGCCACCTAGGGAAACCTACCAAACCTGTGCATTTCTGAAAACTAGAGACCTAGGAAAATCCAAGATGGAGTGACTTGTGTGGCTCGGACCAGGTTCTGTTACCCAGAATCCTTTGCAAACCTCAAAATTTGGCCAAAAAAACACATGTTCCTCACATTTCTGTGGCAGAAAGTTCTGGAATCTGAGAGGAGCCACAAATTTCCTTCCACACAGCGTTCCCCCACATCTCCCGATAAAAATGATACCTCACTTGTGTGGGTAGGCCTAGCGCCTGCAACAGGAAACGCCCCAAAGTGCAACGTGGACACAGACAAATTTTTGAAGGAAAAGAGAGGTGTTTTTTGCAAAGTGCCTACCTGTAGATTTTGGCCTGTAGCTCAGCCGCCACCTAGGGAAACCTACCAAACCTGTGCATTTCTGAAAACTAGAGACCTAGGGGAGTCCAAGATGGGGTGACTTGTGTGGCTCGGACCAGGTTCTGTTACCCAGAATCCTTTGCAAACCTCAAAATTTGGCTAAAAAAACACATGTTCCTCACATTTCTGTGGCAGAAAGTTCTGGAATCTGAGAGGAGCCACAAATTTCCTTCCACCAAGCGTTCCCCCGCGTCTCCCGATAAAAATGATACCTCACTTGTCTGGGTAGGCCTAGCGCCCGCGACAGGAAACGCCCCAAAGCGCAACGTGGACACAGACAAATTTTTGAAGGAAAAGAGAGGTGTTTTTTGCAAAGTGCCTACCTGTAGATTTTGGCCTGTAGCTCAGCTACCACCTAGGGAAACCTACCAAACCTGTGCCTTTCTGAAAACTAGAGACCTAGGGGAATCCAAGATGGGGTGACTTGTGTGGCTCGGACCAGGTTCTGTTACCCAGAATCCTTTGCGAACCTCAAAATTTGGCTAAAAAACCACATGTTCCTCACATTTCTGTGGCAGAAAGTTATGGAATCTGAGAGGAGCCACAAATTTCCTTCCACCCAGCGTTCCCCCACGTCTCCCGATAAAAATGTTACCTCACTTGTGTGGGTAGGCCTAGCGCACGCGACAGGAAACGCCCCAAAGCGCAACGTGGACACAGCCACATTTTTGAAGGAAAACAGAGGTGTTTTTTGCAAAGTGCCTACCTGTAGATTTTGGCCTGTAGCTCAGCCGCCACCTAGGGAAACCTACCAAACCTGTGCATTTCTGAAAACTAGAGACCTAGGGGAATCCAACATGGGGTGACTTGTGTGGCTCGGACCAGGTTCTGTTACCCAGAATCCTTTGCAAACCTCAAAAATTTTGCTAAAAAATACATGTTCCTCACATTTCTGTGGCAGAAAGTTCTGGAATCTGAGAGGAGTCACAAATTTCCTTCCACCCAGCGTTCCCCCATGTCTCCCGATAAAAATGATACCTCACTTGTGTGGGTAGGCCTAGCGCCCGCGACAGGAAACGCCCCAAAGCGCAACGTGGACACAGCCAAATTTTTGAAGGAAAACAGAGGTGTTTTTTGGAAAGTGCCTACCTGTAGGTTTTGGCCTGTAGCTCAGCCGCCACCTAGGGAAACCTACCAAACCTGTGCATTTCTGAAAACTAGAGACCTAGGAAAATCCAAGATGGAGTGACTTGTGTGGCTCGGACCAGGTTCTGTTACCCAGAATCCTTTGCAAACCTCAAAATTTGGCCAAAAAAACACATGTTCCTCACATTTCTGTGGCAGAAAGTTCTGGAATCTGAGAGGAGCCACAAATTTCCTTCCACACAGCGTTCCCCCACATCTCCCGATAAAAATGATACCTCACTTGTGTGGGTAGGCCTAGCGCCTGCAACAGGAAACGCCCCAAAGTGCAACGTGGACACAGACAAATTTTTGAAGGAAAAGAGAGGTGTTTTTTGCAAAGTGCCTACCTGTAGATTTTGGCCTGTAGCTCAGCCGCCACCTAGGGAAACCTACCAAACCTGTGCATTTCTAAAAACTAGAGACCTAGGGGAGTCCAAGATGGGGTGACTTGTGTGGCTCGGACCAGGTTCTGTTACCCAGAATCCTTTGCAAACCTCAAAATTTGGCTAAAAAAACACATGTTCCTCACATTTCTGTGGCAGAAAGTTCTGGAATCTGAGAGGAGCCACAAATTTCCTTCCACCAAGCGTTCCCCCGCGTCTCCCGATAAAAATGATACCTCACTTGTGTGGGTAGGCCTAGCGCCCGCGACAGGAAACGCCCCAAAGCGCAACGTGGACACAGACAAATTTTTGAAGGAAAAGAGAGGTGTTTTTTGCAAAGTGCCTACCTGTAGATTTTGGCCTGTAGCTCAGCTACCACCTAGGGAAACCTACCAAACCTGTGCCTTTCTGAAAACTAGAGACCTAGGGGAATCCAAGATGGGGTGACTTGTGTGGCTCGGACCAGGTTCTGTTACCCAGAATCCTTTGCGAACCTCAAAATTTGGCTAAAAAACCACATGTTCCTCACATTTCTGTGGCAGAAAGTTATGGAATCTGAGAGGAGCCACAAATTTCCTTCCACCCAGCGTTCCCCCACGTCTCCCGATAAAAATGTTACCTCACTTGTGTGGGTAGGCCTAGCGCACGCGACAGGAAACGCCCCAAAGCGCAACGTGGACACAGCCAAATTTTTGAAAGAAAACAGAGGTGTTTTTTGCAAAGTGCCTACCTGTAGATTTTGGCCTGTAGCTCAGCCGCCACCTAGGGAAACCTACCAAACCTGTGCATTTCTGAAAACTAGAGACCTAGGGGAATCCAAGATGGGGTGACTTGTGTGGCTCGGACCAGGTTCTGTTACCCAGAATCCTTTGCAAACCTCAAAAATTTTGCTAAAAAATACATGTTCCTCACATTTCTGTGGCAGAAAGTTCTGGAATCTGAGAGGAGTCACAAATTTCCTTCCACCCAGCGTTCCCCCATGTCTCCCGATAAAAATGATACCTCACTTGTGTGGGTAGGCCTAGCGCCCGCGACAGGAAACGCCCCAAAGCGCAACGTGGACACAGCCACATTTTTGAAGGAAAACAGAGGTGTTTTTTTCAAAGTGCCTACCTGTAGATTTTGGCCTGTAGCTTAGCCGCCACCTAGGGAAACCTACCAAGCCTGTGCATTTCTGAAAACTAGAGACCTAGGGGAATCCAAGATGGGGTGACTTGTGTGGCTCGGACCAGGTTCTGTTACCCAGAATCCTTTGCAAACCTCAAAATTTGGCTAAAAAAACACATGTTCCTCACATTTCTGTGGCAGAAAGTTCTGGAATCTGAGAGGAGCCACAAATTTCCTTCCACCCAGCGTTCCCCCACGTCTCCCGATAAAAATGATACCTCACTTGTGTGGGTAGGCCTAGCGCCCGCGACAGGAAACGCCCCAAAGCGCAACATGGACACAGCCAAATTTTTGAAGGAAAACAGAGGTGTTTTTTGCAAAGTGCCTACCTGTAGATTTTGGCCTGTAGCTCAGCCGCCACCTAGGGAAACCTACCAAACCTGTGCATTTCTGAAAACTAGAGACCTAGGGGAATCCAAGATGAGGTGACTTGTGTGGCTCGGACCAGGTTCTGTTACCCAGAATCCTTTGCAAACCTCCGAATTTGGCTAAAAAAACACATGTTCCTCAGATTTCTGTGGCAGAAAGTTCTGGAATCTGAGAGGAGCCACAAATTTCCTTCCACCACGCGTTCCCCCACGTCTCCTGATAAAAATGATACCTCACTTGTGTGGGTAGGCCTAGCGCCTGCAACAGGAAACGCCCCAAAGTGCAACGTGGACACAGACAAATTTTTGAAGGAAAAGAGAGGTGTTTTTTGCAAAGTGCCTACCTGTAGATTTTGGCCTGTAGCTCAGCCGCCACCTAGGGAAACCTACCAAACCTGTGCATTTCTGAAAACTAGAGACCTAGGGGAGTCCAAGATGGGGTGACTTGTGTGGCTCGGACCAGGTTCTGTTACGCAGAATCCTTTGCAAACCTCAAAATTTGGCTAAAAAAACACATGTTCCTCACATTTCTGTGGCAGAAAGTTCTGGAATCTGAGAGGAGCCACAAATTTCCTTCCACCAAGCGTTCCCCCGCGTCTCCCGATAAAAATGATACCTCACTTGTGTGGGTAGGCCTAGCGCCCGCGACAGGAAACGCCCCAAAGCGCAACGTGGACACAGACAAATTTTTGAAGGAAAAGAGAGGTGTTTTTTGCAAAGTGCCTACCTGTAGATTTTGGCCTGTAGCTCAGCTACCACCTAGGGAAACCTACCAAACCTGTGCCTTTCTGAAAACTAGAGACCTAGGGGAATCCAAGATGGGGTGACTTGTGTGGCTCGGACCAGGTTCTGTTACCCAGAATCCTTTGCGAACCTCAAAATTTGGCTAAAAAACCACATGTTCCTCACATTTCTGTGGCAGAAAGTTATGGAATCTGAGAGGAGCCACAAATTTCCTTCCACCCAGCGTTCCCCCACGTCTCCCGATAAAAATGTTACCTCACTTGTGTGGGTAGGCCTAGCGCACGCGACAGGAAACGCCCCAAAGCGCAACGTGGACACAGCCAAATTTTTGAAGGAAAACAGAGGTGTTTTTTGCAAAGTGCCTACCTGTAGATTTTGGCCTGTAGCTCAGCCGCCACCTAGGGAAACCTACCAAACCTGTGCATTTCTGAAAACTAGAGACCTAGGGGAATCCAAGATGGGGTGACTTGTGTGGCTCGGACCAGGTTCTGTTACCCAGAATCCTTTGCAAACCTCAAAAATTTTGCTAAAAAATACATGTTCCTCACATTTCTGTGGCAGAAAGTTCTGGAATCTGAGAGGAGTCACAAATTTCCTTCCACCCAGCGTTCCCCCATGTCTCCCGATAAAAATGATACCTCACTTGTGTGGGTAGGCCTAGCGCCCGCGACAGGAAACGCCCCAAAGCGCAACGTGGACACAGCCACATTTTTGAAGGAAAACAGAGGTGTTTTTTTCAAAGTGCCTACCTGTAGATTTTGGCCTGTAGCTTAGCCGCCACCTAGGGAAACCTACCAAGCCTGTGCATTTCTGAAAACTAGAGACCTAGGGGAATCCAAGATGGGGTGACTTGTGTGGCTCGGACCAGGTTCTGTTACCCAGAATCCTTTGCAAACCTCAAAATTTGGCTAAAAAAACACATGTTCCTCACATTTCTGTGGCAGAAAGTTCTGGAATCTGAGAGGAGCCACAAATTTCCTTCCACCCAGCGTTCCCCCACGTCTCCCGATAAAAATGATACCTCACTTGTGTGGGTAGGCCTAGCGCCCGCGACAGGAAACGCCCCAAAGCGCAACATGGACACAGCCAAATTTTTGAAGGAAAACAGAGGTGTTTTTTGCAAAGTGCCTACCTGTAGATTTTGGCCTGTAGCTCAGCCGCCACCTAGGGAAACCTACCAAACCTGTGCATTTCTGAAAACTAGAGACCTAGGGGAATCCAAGATGAGGTGACTTGTGTGGCTCGGACCAGGTTCTGTTACCCAGAATCCTTTGCAAACCTCCGAATTTGGCTAAAAAAACACATGTTCCTCAGATTTCTGTGGCAGAAAGTTCTGGAATCTGAGAGGAGCCACAAATTTCCTTCCACCACGCGTTCCCCCACGTCTCCCGATAAAAATGATACCTCACTTGTGTGGGTAGGCCTAGCGCCCGCGACAGGAAACGCACCAAAGCGCAACGTGGACGCAGCCAAATTTTTGAAGGAAAACAGAGGTGTTTTTTGCAAAGTGCCTACCTGTAGATTTTGGCCTGTAGCTCAGACGCCACCTAGGGAAACCTACCAAACCTGTGCATTTCTGAAAACTAGAGACCTAGGGGAATCCAAGATGGGGAGACTTGTGTGGCTCGGACCAGGTTCTGTTACCCAGAATCCTTTGCAAACCTCAAAATTTGGCTAAAAAAACACATGTTCCTCACATTTCTGTGGCAGAAAGTTCTGGAATCTGAGAGGAGCCACAAATTTCCTTCCACACAGCGTTCCCCCACGTCTCCCGATAAAAATGATACCTCACTTGTGTGGGTAGGCCTAGCGCCTGCAACAGGAAACGCCCCAAAGTGCAACGTGGACACAGACAAATTTTTGAAGGAAAAGAGAGGTGTTTTTTGCAAAGTGCCTACCTGTAGATTTTGGCCTGTAGCTCAGCCGCCACCTAGGGAAACCTACCAAACCTGTGCATTTCTGAAAACTAGAGACCTAGGGGAGTCCAAGATGGGGTGACTTGTGTGGCTCGGACCAGGTTCTGTTACCCAGAATCCTTTGCAAACCTCAAAATTTGGCTAAAAAAACACATGTTCCTCACATTTCTGTGGCAGAAAGTTCTGGAATCTGAGAGGAGCCACAAATTTCCTTCCACCAAGCGTTCCCCCGCATCTCCCGATAAAAATGATACCTCACTTGTGTGGGTAGGCCTAGCGCCCGCGACAGGAAACGCCCCAAAGCGCAACGTGGACACAGACAAATTTTTGAAGGAAAAGAGAGGTGTTTTTTGCAAAGTGCCTACCTGTAGATTTTGGCCTGTAGCTCAGCCACCACCTAGGGAAACCTACCAAACCTGTGCCTTTCTGAAAACTAGAGACCTAGGGGAATCCAAGATGGGGTGACTTGTGTGGCTCGGACCAGGTTCTGTTACCCAGAATCCTTTGCGAACCTCAAAATTTGGCTAAAAAACCACATGTTCCTCACATTTCTGTGGCAGAAAGTTCTGGAATCTGAGAGGAGCCACAAATTTCCTTCCACCCAGCGTTCCCCCACGTCTCCCGATAAAAATGTTACCTCACTTGTGTGGGTAGGCCTAGCGCACGCGACAAGAAACGCCCCAAAGCGCAACGTGGACACAGCCAAATTTTTGAAGGAAAACAGAGGTGTTTTTTGCAAAGTGCCTACCTGTAGATTTTGGCCTGTAGCTCAGCCGCCACCTAGGGAAACCTACCAAACCTGTGCATTTCTGAAAACTAGAGACCTAGGGGAATCCAAGATGGGGTGACTTGTGTGGCTCGGACCAGGTTCTGTTACCCAGAATCCTTTGCAAACCTCAAAAATGTTGCTAAGAAACACATGTTCCTCACATTTCTGTGGCAGAAAGTTCTGGAATCTGAGAGGAGTCACAAATTTCCTTCCACCCAGCGTTCCCCCATGTCTCCCGATAAAAATGATACCTCACTTGTGTGGGTAGGCCTAGCGCCCGCGACAGGAAACGCCCCAAAGCGCAACGTGGACACAGCCACATTTTTGAAGGAAAACAGAGGTGTTTTTTGCAAAGTGCCTACCTGTAGATTTTGGCCTGTAGCTTAGCCGCCACCTAGGGAAACCTACCAAACCTGTGCATTTCTGAAAACTAGAGACCTAGGGGAATCCAAGATGGGGTGACTTGTGTGGCTCGGACCAGGTTCTGTTACCCAGAATCCTTTGCAAACCTCAAAATTTGGCTAAAAAAACACATGTTCCTCACATTTCTGTGGCAGAAAGTTCTGGAATCTGAGAGGAGCCACAAATTTCCTTCCACCCAGCGTTCCCCCACGTCTCCCGATAAAAATGATACCTCACTTGTGTGGGTAGGCCTAGCGCCCGCGACAGGAAACGCCCCAAAGCGCAACATGGACACAGCCAAATTTTTGAAGGAAAACAGAGGTGTTTTTTGCAAAGTGCCTACCTGTAGATTTTGGCCTGTAGCTCAGCCGCCACCTAGGGAAACCTACCAAACCTGTGCATTTCTGAAAACTAGAGACCTAGGGGAATCCAAGATGAGGTGACTTTTGTGGCTCGGACCAGGTTCTGTTACCCAGAATCCTTTGCAAACCTCCGAATTTGGCTAAAAAAACACATGTTCCTCAGATTTCTGTGGCAGAAAGTTCTGGAATCTGAGAGGAGCCACAAATTTCCTTCCACCCCGCGTTCCCCCACGTCTCCCGATAAAAATGATACCTCACTTGTGTGGGTAAGCCTAGCGCCCGCGACAGGAAACGCACCAAAGCGCAACGTGGACGCAGCCAAATTTTTGAAGGAAAACAGAGGTGTTTTTTGCAGTGCCTACCTGTAGATTTTGGCCTGTAGCTCAGACGCCACCTAGGGAAACCTACCAAACCTGTGCATTTCTGAAAACTAGAGACCTAGGGGAATCCAAGATGGGGAGACTTGTGTGGCTCGGACCAGGTTCTGTTACCCAGAATCCTTTGCAAACCTCAAAATTTGGCTAAAAAAACACATGTTCCTCACATTTCTGTGGCAGAAAGTTCTGGAATCTGAGAGGAGCCACAAATTTCCTTCCACCCAGCGTTCCCCCACGTCTCCCGATAAAAATGATACCTCACTTGTGTGGGTAGGCCTAGCGCCCGCGACAGGAAACGCCCCAAAGCGCAACGTGGACACAGACAAATTTTTGAAGGAAAAGAGAGGTGTTTTTTGCAAAGTGCCTACCTGTAGATTTTGTCCTGTAGCTCAGCCGCCACCTAGGGAAACCTACCAAACCTGTGCATTTCTGAAACCTAGAGACCTAGGGGAATCCAAGATGGGGTGACTTGTGTGGCTCGGACCAGGTTCTGTTACCCAGAATCCTTTGCAAACCTCAAAATTTGGCTAAAAAAACACATGTTCCTCACATTTCTGTGGCAGAAAGTTCTTGAATCTGAAAGGAGCCACAAATTTCCTTCCACCCAGCGTTCCCCCACGTCTCCCGATAAAAATTATACCTCACTTGTGTGGGTAGGCCTAGCGCCCGCGACAGGAAACGCCCCAAAGCGCAACGTGGACACAGCCAAATTTTTGAAGGAAAACAGAGGTGTTTTTTGCAAAGTGCCTACCTGTAGATTTTGGCCTGTAGCTCAGCCGCCACCTAGGGAAACCTACAAAACCTGTGCATTTCTGAAAACTAGAGACCTAGGGGAATCCAAGATGGGGTGACTTGTGTGGCTCGGACCAGGGTCTGTTACCCAGAATCATCTGCAAACCTCAAAATTTGGCTAAAAAAACACATTCCCTCACATTTCTGTGGCAGAAAGTTCTGGAATCTGAGAGGAGCCACAAATTTCCTTCCACCCAGCGTTCCCCCACGTTTCCCGATAAAAATGATACGTCACTTGTGTGGGTAGGACTAGCGCCCGCGACAGGAAACGCCCCAAAGCACAACGTGGACACAGCCAAATTTTTGAAGGAAAACAGAGGTGTTTTTTGCAAAGTGCCTACCTGTAGATTTTGGCCTGTAGCTCAGCCGCCACCTAGGGAAACCTACCAAACCTGTGCATTTCTGAAAACTAGAGACCTAGGGGAATCCAAGATGAGGTGACTTGTGTGGCTCGGACCAGGTTCTGTTACCCAGAATCCTCTGGAAACCTCAAAATTTGGCTAAAAAAACACATGTTCCTCACATTTCTGTGGCAGAAAGTTCTGGCATCTGAGAGGAGCCACAAATTTCCTTCCACCCAGCGTTCCCCCACGTCTCCCGATAAAAATGATACCTCACTTGTGTGGGTAGGCCTAGCGCCCGCGACAGGAAATGCCCCAAAGCGCAACGTGGACACAGCCAAATTTTTGAAGGAAAACAGAGGTGTTTTTTGCAAAGTGCCTACCTGTAGAGTTTGGCCTGTAGCTCAGCCGCCACCTAGGGAAACCTACCAAACCTGTGCATTTCTGAAAACTTGAGACCTAGGGAAATCCAAGATGGGGTGACTTGTGTGGCTCGGACCAGGTTCTGTTACCCAGAATCCTTTGCAAACCTCAAAATGTGGCTAAAAAAACACATGTTCCTCACATTTCTGTGGCAGAAAGTTCTGGAATCTGAGAGGAGCCACAAATTTCCTTCCACCCAGCGTTCCCCCACGTCTCCCGATAAAAATGATACCTCACTTGTAGGCCTAGCGCTCGCGACAGGAAACGGCCCAAAACACAACGTGGACACATCACATTTTTTCATAGAAAACAGTGCCTACCTGTGGATTTTGGCCTCTAGCTCAGCCGGCACCTGGGGAAACCTAGCAAACCAGCGCATTTTTGAAAACTAAAGACCCAGGGGAATCCAAGATGGGGTGATTTGCGGGGCTCTGACCAGGTTCTGTTACCCAGAATCCTTTGCAAACATCAAAATTTGGCCAAAAAACACTTTTTCCTCTCATTTCGGTGACAGAAAGTTCTGGAATCAGAGAGGAGCCACAAATTTCCTTCCACCCAGCGTTCCCCTAAATCTCTCCATAAAAATGGTACCTCACTTGTGTGGGTAGGCTTAGCGTCCACAACAGGAAACGCCCCAAAGTGCAACGTGGACACAGACACATTTTTGAAGGAAAACAGAGGTGTTTTTTGCAAAGTGCCTACCTGTGGATTTTGACCTCTAGCTCAGCCGGCCCCAGGGGGGGGGAAATGCCCTAAAATAAATTTGACCCCCCACCCCCCCAAACCCCACCAGCCCAGGAGCGACCCTTGCCTACGGGGTCGCTCCCCCTGCGTGACATTGGCGCCAAAAAACAAATCCCCAGTGCCTAGTGGTTTCTGCCCCCTTGGGGCAGATTGACCTAAAATCGACCAATCTGCCCCCAAGGGCGGCAGAAATGGTCTAAATACAGTTTGCCCCCCAGGGGAGCGACCCTTGCCTGATGGGTCGCTCCCCATCTCTAAAAGAAAAAACACACAAAAAAAAATTGCCCTGGCGCCTAGAGGTTTCTGCCCCCCCCGGTGGCAGATCGGCCTAATAATAGGCCGATCTGCCCCCAGGGGGGGGCAGAAATGGCCTAAAATAAATTTGCATCCCCAACCCCCACCCCCCCACCAGGAGCGACCCTTGCCTACGGGGTCGCTCCCCCTGCGTGACATTGGCACCAAACAACAAATCCCCGGTGCCTAGTGGTTTCTGCCCCCTTGGGGGCAGATTGCCCAAAAATCGACCAATCTGCCCCCAAGGGGGGCAGAAATGGTCTAAATACAGTTTGCCCCCCAGGGGAGCGACCCTTGTCTGATGGGTCGCTCCCCATCTCTAAAAAAACAAACAAACAAAAAAAAACACACACAAAAAAAAAAAAGCCCTGGCGCCTACAGGTTACTGCCCCCAGGGGGGGGCAGATATGGCCTAAAATAAATTTGCCCCTTCAACCCGCACCCCCCCCCTCGGAGCGACCCTTGTCTACGGGGTCGCCCCCCTGCGTGACATTGGCGCCAAAAAACAAATCCCCGGTGCCTAGTGGTTTCTGCCCCCTTGGGAACAGATTGACCTAAAATCGACCAATCTGCCCCCTTGGGGGCAGAAATGGTCTAAACACAGTTTGCCCCCCAGGGGAGCGACCCTTGTCTGATGGGTCACTCCCCATCTCTAAAAAAACAAACAAACAAAAAAAAAAAAACACACAAAAAAATGTTGCCCTGGCAACAAGAGGTTTCTGCCCCCCCTGGGGGTAGATCGGCCTAATACCAATAGGCCGATCTGCC